>NC_136685.1:85133350-85345850 GCF_903797595.1 Erithacus rubecula
TTTGAGGAAGTAAAAATTCTGGCATTCAGACTTTTGATGAAACTACGTGATGTTGCACTGAATTTACAGGTATGAACTTGAAGAGTTTTTTTGATTTTTTTTTTTTTTTATTTCTCACAAATATTGTCCTTTGAATTGATACTGATTGTCTGTAATAACTTCATTAAAAGTTATTTTTAAATTCATTAGTACAGATGAACAAATAGTGCTACCAAGTAAATGAAGGTTCTCTTTAATGCCCATCAGCAGATAAAACACTGTAATTAAAAAAAAAAAAAAATTCCTGTGAGGTGCAGTGTGATTGAATACTGCTTTATAAATGGCTGTCCCCATCCTCAATATCTATATGATTGTATCCTTGCTTAATATGTGCACATGCATGTTTTGAGTGTAAGGTGATCAGTGCACAAAATAAGTGTTTCTTAAGAAATATGTACCAGTAAACTTAATGAAAAGCAGGTTCTCAGATTCCAGGGTGGTAAGAAGCTTAATTAAATCAATCTGGAAGCTCAATTAAATGAGCACTATTACTTCTTTGTTTTTTTTTCAGGATTCTGAAAATCTGGATCTTTTATTCCAAGCAGCAATTGATCTTAGCACAAGCACCAAGCCATATGACTGTGTCACTGCTTCATATTTGTTGAACTTTTTAGTCTATCACAAAGGACTGCAACATATTTGTTTAGGAAAATGGCTTGAGCATAGCCCCCACACGGATGAAAACACATCAGTGAGTACAGTGGAGAGAAACACTTTGGCAGGTAAGATTTTTGGGGAAAAATTTTTTTATATTTATTAAAAGTTTTCTGCTTTTCCATAAGGCTTTTGGCAGGAAGCTTAGTAAGAGATGCTTATTTTAACAGGATTTTAAGTATATTGTGTTCTGCTATTAAGAAGCCAAGTTCTTTCATAAGATCTAAATCTAGTCCTGTTTGTGTTGAGGCTGCTGAATATTCTATAAGGTGGCTTTTGTTATTATTTTTACCAGTGACATTTGAAAGTGCTATGGAGGCCCAAGCAGTGAGCCTGGTGAAGCTGAGTTCATGGAGTGCAGAAAGGACCCTCTGCTTCCCCTAAGAGCTCGCTTACCCAGAGGGAAGGCAGCTGCAGTTGGTCTGTGTTTGTGTCAATACTCAATATTTGCAAAGCTGCCCCTTAGAGCTCTGTTCACTTGGACCCACTTCTCTGTGTGATTTGCAGTCTTGTGAATGCACATCCACAGAAATGAGGCTTTGTTCACATATGGAATATTTTTGTTTGGTTTAGTGCCCCTGGATGAAAGTCGACAGGTCTCTAGATCCGGCAGGTTTGGCACATTTGTTAATCAAGCTTTTTCTACCCTAAATAATCTTTAGTGAAGCTAAAATACTTAGTTCATTATTTGTAATAAGATATTTTATATGATTTGCAGTAAACTCGCTTGTGTAATTTTTTGTGACATTCTTGGCTTCTCTACAGATGCCTGTTAATACTTTCTTCATATGCAGTGAAATAACAATTTTGAGACATGGTTGTGGTTGCCATAAGTGAAGGAAATGTGTGGGTAACCTAATGTCTTATTGCTCTGGGGTATCAGCTGCTGGTGGTGATCCATGGTTTCTTGTTGGGATCTGTAATTTGTTCTGATTCTGGCCCTGATGTGTCACTAGCTATAAATATAATTAAAATAGGGACATGTATCCTTGAAAATTGGTCAGGTTGTTTAGTGGAAAATATAAGGTTCAAATGTGTAAAAGTGAACTTTGAATCTTTAATATTCTGCTGTTCTCACCATTGTATTAATGTGGCTGTAAGGGTGAAGTCTGACTTGCAGTATGAGGTAGGTGAATGCATCATGAGCTGTGGGATTGTCTCTGAGCATAGGAGGTGGGTTGTGCTTTTCACAGCTGCCATTTGATTTAGAGAGACAGATTAAATTGACTCCAACAAATATTGCTGGAGTTTAAGTAACTGAAAATCAATGGTAACATATATTTCAATGACAAAAGAAGGAAAAGTATAATAAAAGAAATTAATGTGCATATTCCACTGAATTGTGTACAAGGGTTTTATTCCTGTTTCTTAAAGCAGACTTGTTTCTTAGAAAATACAGTATATGGATGTTCAATGCACATCTGTCTTTAAAATATTTTAGTTATCAAGCTTTTGTTGGTGACTGTTGAAGAAGAAATATTCCAAGCCAAGAAGTCTCTGCTCCAAGCAGCAGCATCATTCCCTATGTATGGGAGAGTGCACTGTATAACTGGGGCTTTGCAGCAATTACCCTTCAAGTAAGTAAAACATACTAAATAAGTTGTAACTCCATATTTTATGCAAAACTTACTAAATGGGAAGTTGTAACTCCATGTTTAAGTGCAGTGGAAGAACTGTTGAGGAGAACAGAAATTCATGCAGTATTATTTATAAGGAAATCCAATACCTGTGGATTTTAGAACTCCTGCTGGCTGCTGCAGTGTTTGATACTTCCTTTGTATATGTTAAACTCAGCCTAAAGACTTTTCAATCTCTACCCTATTTATAGTTTTCATAAATATTGTTGCAGAAGTGTTTGTAACTTTAGTTCCTTTAAATATAAAATTATTTTTCATCCATGTTGTGTTTTGATTGTGATTTTGACTTTTTTTTCCTTAAGTGACTTGACACTGGTGTCTGAATGGAAGGAGATAGTGACCAGGCTCATTCTGATGTCCTACAGCCTCTCTGCTGTAGTATCACCAGTAGTACAGAGCTCTTCACCAGAGGGTCTTATTCCAATGGACAATGATCCAGGTAAAGAACCAAATGCAATCACAAAAGAGTGGTTTTTTTTTTCAAATCTGGTGCTCCTGAAGGTGTCTCTGTCTTGCAGTCATTCAGAACTAGACTGTGCACCCCTGCCTTTCAGCTTCTCATTTTGTGTCATAATTTTAGGTCACTCTTAATTTCTGATAAAGTTTTCTTGACTTCTTCACTAAAAAACCTATGAGCATTTGCATCCCTGTGTCGTTGCATCCCTTTCAAAACAGGGGACTGTAAATTCAGGTTTCTTTCCTTGATTGTTCTAATCATGATAGAATCTTGTCGAATTTTTTTTTTTTTTTACTGATATCTTTTTGTACTTATACACCCAAAATTAATTACATCAATATAAAGAACTGGAAGTAGAAGACAAAGCTACCTTAAATATTCCTCTTGTTTAATGTGCAGAAAGTGCAGGTCGCCTGCAGATGATTCTGCATGAGATACAACCACAGGACACAAATGATTATTTTCTGCAAGCAAAAATTCTGAAAGAACACTGCAAAGAAGAATCTGAAAAGCTGGCTGACCAGAGGCCAACAAAAAATATTTCTGTGGATATGGGAGGTAAATCCAACACTATATTAGTAATTAAATCAAGGGATTTTTTATAGTGGATGCATTTTATGTGGATGATCAGTTAGAAATTGCTTGCTTGTGTAATGTTTCAGTTCTTACGTGTCAGAAGCTAGTTCTCCATGGACATGGTTTTAAAGAGTAATTCATTGTGCTTCAGGAAGATTGTGGTTAATCTCTTTAAGTGATAATTCATTTTGTATTGACCTAGACTGTTGCCTTTACTGCACTGGCCAGGTAATCTTGAACACCTTTTCTGTCAAGCTGCTAATGTAATTCTTGTTGAGAAGTGTTCCTGTGATTTTCCTCTCCAGTGTACTAGAGACTATCTTCATGCAATACAACTTGTTGCATGAAATTACACGAATGGAAACTTCAGTTTGAAAGATTGCATTGGTAAAATGTTAGGTAGTGTTTGTCTGTTTCAATGAATAGCAGCTATGAAACTGACCCTTAAAACGATAAAGAAATTGTAAACTTTGGCATTTTTATTGGAGGCCAATAAATTGATAGAATATCCTTATATTTTAAAATGCAATAGTTTGTGCAAGCTTTTGAACTTCCTTTCCCCGGTTGCTTTTTCTTATGTTTGACCTGGTTTGGTGTATTTTCCTTCACGAGTAGAAGGGGTAAACATGTGCCATTGCCGCAGTGGCCACCAGGTGGCGGCGGTGCGTCACCAACGACGCTTCCTTCTGGGAGCGCCTGGAGAGTCTGCAGGGAGCCAGGGATGCGGGAATACGTTTTCTGAACGTGTTTCTGTAGCTCGGTGTGCTGGTAAATAGCAGTTGTGAACGAAAGACGTCTGCTCTTTAAAACAGCAGTTCCCTGGTGAAATGATAATACTGCTGCCTTGTCCAAGTGCAAGAAAGTAAAGCAACTGTTGAGCAGGGAAAGCAGGGTCAACATGATTGAATTATCTTTTGGGCAGGCAAGTTGAGACATTTTTTCATATTTAACTGTGTTTTGTAACACAGTGTAAATGAAGTTTAAATTACACACCTGCATTTGAGAACCTTGAGTTACACTATTGCATTTGTTGTTTTCTTGTTTTTAAGGCAAAGACAAACAAGCATGTGACGTCACAGCTCAAATGGTTCTTGTGTGTTGCTGGAGAAGCATGAAGGAAGTATCTCTGCTCTTAGGGACACTGTGTAAACTTTTGCCTTCACAGACTGCACCTGAATCTTCAGATGGGTTGATAACTGTAGAACAGGTAGGGAAATAAGTTTTATTATAAACCCTTCTATTTCTTTGGTGGTGGTAAGGCAAAGCAGTTTGACTTTTTTTTTTCTTAAATCTGTGTTCTATTTGGGTGAAGTTGTGGGTTTAAAATCCTTTTTAATTGCCATGGTCTAAGGGTTTTCTTTGTTATCCTTGATTATCAGTCCTGTTTTGATCCAGTGGTATTCAGAAAGCATAACTACAGTAGAAACAGATAAGTGAAGAAGTTATTATACATAACTAACAAACTCATTCATTCTAATGGTATTGGGTTATTTATGAAATGTGTGCTGTGTTTAGGGATACCAGTGCCTGCCTGCCACCCTCCCTGTTGTGTCTCTCTCAGGATATAGAAGTCACTAATTGATTTGCTAAAAAATCTTCTAAACTGACTTGATATTCAAAGTCTTTCTTGTGTCATTTTGATCTCTACATATTGGCATTCTGTTTAAGGGATTCTGTTTAAAACTCTTCCTTAATTAGCTCTCAGTCAAGAGTTCTGAAAGTCAAACATGCTGGCTACTCTTAGTCTTGTTTTCCTCCTATCCATTGTTATAATTTGTATGTAATCTGACTGTATATTTTTCCTCTGAATTTTTGATATGAGAGATGAGAAATGTTAACATGCCATCTGGGTCTCTTGCAGAATGTTGAGTTCAGTGTTTGCAAGAAATTAGATTACCACAGGCATTTATTTGGGAAATATTTTGTTTATTAAATTTCTGTTTTAATTGATGATCTTTTCATTTCCATATGCTTTAACAAAACCAGTTTGCACAGAAGACTGAAATGTAAAAGACCAACTACTTTTTAACCTCTTTTTCTTTCCAGCTAAAACCACTCTACTTAGTTTTTTTAGGTGTTAGAACTTTACATTTTGAAATAAAAAAATAGTACTATGTACTCCAGATTTTATTTCTTCTCTAAAGTTGTGGTACCATGGAAATGGTGTTGGTGTCTTTGTTCTTGCATGGTCTCCAGTCCTCATGTTTTCATCTGGTGAACAGCTGTGCTTGTATTGTTGCAGGGGTCTGGAGGGCAGATGAGAGAACAGATATGCATTTCCACAATTATGTTCCTTAATCACTCCAAGTCAAAGAAGAATTGGTGTTTTAGAATGAGTCTAACTCTAATGAGTCAATTCTAACTGATCTCTGTTTTTGGAAAGCAGACATTGATAGGTGCTCTTTCAGAAATAATAGATTGTTAAGGAAGGTTAGACTTCCATGGTCCTTGTGGGTCTCTTCCAGCTCAGGATTTTCTGTGATTCTGTAAAGATACATTCTTTTGCTATAGATACCTCTTCAGCTTGTTTATGCTTCAGATGTCTTCCTGTAAAACAGAAGGCCTGCATTCTCATTTGAAGAATTCTAGTGGATGAGAAATCGATTTGAAATTCTTATTTTCATCAGGCTTGCAAGGAAATACACCAAAAAGAATACAGGCATTTTCTCTGTACTTTTTGTAACTTTAGGTCATTGCCATGTTTTGTACAACAAAAAGGGGGGTTTCATCAGAAATGACAAAAAAGGTGAGTGCCATAACTGCTGAGGCTTCAGACTTATTTATCAACACTGGAAAGTGTTTATAAGCAAATTGGATTTTGTTATCTTACGCATGTAGAACTTTTCTTTCAAGTTGCCCATTCTTTTTCTTTGTTTTGTAACTATTGGAAGAGATTCAAGTAACTTAATAATAGAGAGAGGGAAAACTTTAAGAGAAACCTTGGTCAGCTTGCCTTAAGCCAGGGCTAAGTAATTGTTGAGAAAAATCTGGTAGCACCTCTTGGCCAGTGTGTCTCTTCCTGTTGATAACCTTCCTCCTGCTGTACTGTGCTCTACATTTAGGTCAGTAACTGTGTTGAATTGTGCTTTGGGGGATCAGTGCTGTCATAACTTACCCAAAAGATCACAATGAGTGTTGAATTTGCTCAGTCTTCTGATAGATTGTACCTCCTTTTTTACTGGAGCATGCAAATGCAAAGACAGTGTCTTACAGTGCTGATGTTCAGGAGGAAATGGCACAACAGAACTGCTTCCTGGCAGGCAGTGTAGTGCTGGGAGGCTGCTCTTTGCAGCAGCAATGCTGCCTGTTGTGCCCTGTACCTGTGGGGGAGAGGTTGGCAGGGAGGCAGCTCCTGCATGATACTTTATTGTTGTTTATAGGAAGTTGGGACTATATCAGACTTGCACTCTCCTTGTCTTTTGAGTAGGAGATTTGGATTACGTGGCAGTTGTCAAAACATCAGCTATTTTACGTGGTGGCTTTGCCTTTAGAAATTGACATAGGGAGTGCAGAGTATAGCTGGAGGAATCTCTCCATTCAACTGCATATTCTACTTTTCTTTTTCTATCTGATCCTGAAAGTCCAGAGATAGCAGGATCAGAGCTCTGCTTGTTAAGAAAATCAATATAAATAGTAGAACGTAACCTCCAAGTAATAGAATGACATCTAATAAAGATTCTGTGTTGTTTTGTCATATGACATGCAAATCATGAGCGTTCCAAGTGTGGAGGAACATTTAGCTCTTCCTCAAACTCATGTTAATCTCACCTGGAAAGTTTTAAGACAATTTTGGGAGATAAGCTTGCCAGACCTGAGAAAGAAAAGAAACAGGCAGCAGAAGTAAAGACTTAGTTGTCCCATGGTCTGTATTAATCTTTTGGAAAATCTTGGAGAGAATTTAAATCTTGAATACTAAGATTTTTGCCCTCAGCAGCAAGTGTGGCCCTGTACATTGTTGATTGTTGAATTAGTAAGATTCACCTGTTGTATTCTAAGCTTCTGACCAAGAACTGAGTTATGGTAGTGCTGCTTCTAGTCTCTGAGTTCAGTTTGATGCAAGCTTTTAGTCAGCATGACTGTTGGAGGTAGCTCAGAAGTATAAATAGTAAAGTTGTAAGTTACCTGACCAAAAAAAAAAATAAATTGTAGGAGTTCTAAAAGGGTAAGTGTGGTGCTGGGACAGGCTGGTAAATTGATTTTGCATATTTATGGATTTCTTGATTTGATTTTATTTACACACCTGGAGAATGCCCTGTCCATGGGTCAGTTCCTTGTGAATAAAGGGCACTTACTTCTTTTTGGACTGGAAGCTGAAATGAAACCCTGTGCTTACATAAACTACCTTAAAATCCACTCAGAAATAACTTTTTTAGCTCGAATATCTCCAGTTATTGTGTGTTTCACATTAGATGAGTTTTAGCTGCAAGAAATAATATGTAGACTGGCTCAGATTTTTTTAAATTATTGCAGTTTCATTGAATGGGTGATACAAATTACTTAAGGAGGTTGAAAAACCATAATGGTAGATATGACATTAACTTCCCTGGTAACTGAATTACTTGTCAGATTATTAAAGTGTTAGAGTAATTGTATAAGTATTAGAATAAGCAGAATTTTATACATAACTTGGTGTGATTTTATGCATCTTTTTATATAAAAGGTTTAAAGAAACTTTTACTGGAGAATTTTTAGGAAAGGCTCCTGAAGTAAGTTCTGCATAAGGTTAAGTATGTGATACATGCATTTTAAACAAAATAAATGGGGAGTTTGATTTGGACCTTAAAAAGTTGATGAGAATTAAAAGAAAGAAAGCCCAGCAAGCAAGATAGCCTATGCTTTGTGGAATGAAATTGTGTGGATCTGTAAACTTCCAGACATATTTATAAGATTTCTATTTTAATAGAGCTCTAGAAAATAACTAAGTGAAAGTTTAGTTATCACATTTCCAATTTAAATGCTTTTAAAAATTGCTCACATTACTACAATAGCATCTTCATTTTAAAATTGTTTCTAATGGCCAGCAGCAATTATGCAGAATTCTGGAACGTTAGAAATTTGTATTTATCTATATATTACCTAATCTAATGTAGATTTGTTTCCCTTTGGTACAATTTTTGGAGTTTGAATTTTGTATTTTAAACACCTTTTAGATTTTTTTTTCTCCTGTTGTACTTTAGTTGGCATTTTCTTTGGGGTTTTAGGCAAGAGTATAGGCAAACAGGAAGGATTCTGCATTTATTTCTCCTGAAAATCAGAGTTGTCCCTTCTCTTTTATGTCCATCATAGACAAATGGCCAATTTCATGTCCTTTATGTTTTTGGACTTCTAAAAAAGAAATAGAACTATCCTGTTAACCTAAAAAAATGAGTATAATACTTGTTGTAATTAAACTAAGTGATTGTTTATGATAGGACTTCTAATTGCTTTTTGCTTGTACCAGGGATCTTTCCAACCAGGGGAGTATTACTGCTTTGAACTGCAAAATATTTTGCATATATAAATAAATTATGGATATGTAATTTCAAATGGCTTAGTAACTTTTTCTTTCTTTTTTAGATTAAAAATATTGGTGATTACTTTAAACATCATCTGCTGCAATCAAGGCACAGGGGTGCATTTGAATTGGCATATGCTGGCTTCGTGCAACTTACAGAAATGCTTTCCAGGTAGTAGATGGGCAAGTTACTGTGTTTTTAATATTAAGTTTTGTCAAATTTTGGCATTGATCCTGAAACTGGCTGTGCAGGCAGATCCTTGCTTTCATGTGGATTTTATTTAAGTTTGCTGTGGGCACGATTATGACACGATCATGATGGCTGTGACTTGAGCTACAATACTTATGGTTAGAGATGGTGCTTAGGCATTGAAAAATGATACAGACGTATAATCCTTGTTGCATTTTTCTTCATTTCTGGCATGTTAGTTTCCTAAACAGCTCTTAAAAACTCTTGGGAAAAGTAGGTGTATAGAATTCTTCCATCTCACTCCCCATTTCGAGTCCTTTATGAAAATGTATGCCAGACTTTTTGCTTTATCCAGGACATTTTCTTGGAAACTTCTGTTACCTGTCAGTGAATTGGTTATTGTGACATTTGGAAGACTACCTGACAGTGCATCACAGGATGTGATATGCACTCTGGCTTTTATTCTTTCCCCTTGTAACTTTATAGTTTCCTAGAAGAACTAAATGAACAGAATCGTCCTGAGGTCTGGGCAAGATCATTGAAATTTCCATTACATGCTTAGCTACTGATTTCAGGTGCTGGTTATGTTTCTTTTTGGTGTACAGGGTTTATATCCCTCCCATGTTTAAATAAGACAAATTAAAATTTCTACTGACTAGGTAGAGTTTGGTGTGGTTTTTTTATTGTTAGGGTTTTTTAGTATGAAAGACCAGTCAGATTTTCCATGTGAAGTACCTGTATTTTCACACCAATGCCAGGTTAAGTAATCCATCTTCCACTTTTGCCCCACGTAAACCATTTTAAGGTGCAGATTTGTTTCTTCTTTATTTCATATTGGAAGCAGTTTTGGTGCTTTTAGTACAGACTTGGCTGGCTCATCGTGTTCAGGTTAACTGTGTATCCCCTCTGAAAATTTCCCCAACAGAGCTGAGGCTTGGTCTCTGCTACAGGATGCTGGGCAAGGCTGTTGCATCTGTGTACCAACACTGCTGTGCAATGGTGTTTGACATGTGGTGGTGTTCATTCTGTGTGCCAGTGGCATGTTAAACTGCATGCCATGATTCTCTTAGTGATCTCCTCTCTCCAAGGTGCATTATTTTCTTGCAGATGATAGCAATCTGAGGAATTTCAAATTGGCCTCAGGAGTTTGTTGAACACTCACACAACCTTGCTTTACACTTAGTTTAATCAAAAAGAAAGAAAAGAAACTTACTGCTTATCTTTTTGCCTGTCCATATGTTTTATATACGCCTGTTTAGATATTGGGGTGTTCTTCTATACCATGAAAACTTGGTTCAGGAAGTTCTAAGGTCATGTAAGTTTTCTCCCATCAAGGTGAAGAGGGAGTCTCACCATCAAAGGAATACAATTAAAAAGAAAAAAAAAAACACCAAAAAAACAAGCAGCAAACAGACCTTTTACTACCAAGAGTCTATGTGAGGGGAAACAGGAGGTAATCCAGACAGGTATAGCCCCACTGATCTGATCTCAGTGAATATGCAGGGCTGTCTTGTAGCAAAGGCAAAGTAAAAAGCAGGACATAATGGAAAACAGATAAACCTTGCAGTCAGTTTATAGGAGACTCGCTGTTTTTCTTTGATTTTCAGTTTTTAAATTTCTTTTAAAAGCTGAGGCAAATAGAGTACAGCAAATCTACCAAGACTTTGGAAAAGTAACTGTTTGTTGCCTCTCTTTCTTTCTGCCATTATATTTGAGTGCAATCCACTTAACAGCAGCCTTATGTTAGATTGGAAAATGAAGAGTCAAACCCAAGAGAGCTCTGCTTGCCTGTAAATTATTCAAACATTAAGTGATATGTATGTATCATCCAAAATAAAAGCCCTCCAAAATTAAGGATGTTTCTTCTTCTGAATTAGCAGTTGTCCATTACAATTTTTTTTAGTTTTCCATACTGCCTAACATATTAAAGTTATTTCAAGTAGAGCAAGTATTCCTTTGGGAAAAAAGGATTTATAAGAACTGGAGAGCAGCTCTGTGGAAGTACATTTGTTTCAACAAAAGACAATATTTTCCAGGAACTACAGGTCTCAAGGCTTATATTTGTATTTAAAACAAAGGAGAAAGGAGACTGATACCAGAACAGGAAATGACTCTTTGATTTGGTACTCCTGGGACATGAGGAGTATTTTGAGACTCTCCTCCAGAAGGGGTGAATTAAGTCTCATTAATGCAGCTGCCTTGCAGGTCTGTTGATTGTCATGGAGTCTTTCCATGTCCCCTGCTGCAGCTGGGGCCTCCATTCTGCAAGTGAATCTCAACTGGCCTGCTTCCCTCCATAGCTCATGGACAGTCTTGAAGCATGTGTGTTAGAATCTCTGTTAATTTACTGCTGTGTCCACAAATGCCAGAGGAGAAAGCTTTTGTCTGGGACAGCTCAATACCATGCTGAACTGGATTGAACTCAAGATGTGCAGAAGCATCCCTGACACTTGAATTTGTTCTTTTTGTAAAACACAGTAAAACATCTGTCACTAGGACTGTGTCAGATCCTTTTCTCAGGCATTTCTGAATTACTCCAGTTGAACATAGTCCTTCATATATTTATAGCCAAGCACTTTTTCAAAATTTTATGCTGCAGTGTCTTTTATCTGAGCTTGCTTGTAGCTGTACAACCCTTAAACACTAGTCTTTATAAGAACCAAGAGCAGACTTTTTTCTAGACAGAAGGATTGTATTCAGACCTGTTTGTTTAGTGGTGAAACAAAAATATTTCCTCTGCAGAGATTGCTTACAAACCTGATGAAATTGATCTGTCTTGAAATGTGGAGGTAAATTGCTGAGTCTGCTCTAACATGCTAGTTACCATTCTTCTGTTTCCCTGTTGATATTCCTTCTGGGAGTGTAGTGCTCCCTTTGTCATGCCTGTTAAATGTTGCCTGCAGCTGCACCTTCAGAAAACCATACAGTTACATAACAAGCAACATTCATATCAATGAAGTAAGCAATGTGTTTTTAAAAAGACTATTTCCTGTCAAAGGCCTGGAGAAATTAAAAAATGCTCATTTGATCTGATAACATGGTGGTTCAGGAAAGTCAGAAATCTGTTTTAAACCTGAAAACTTGAATCTCCTGTAATCATTATTACTCAAGCAATTTCATGGTCCCAAATGTCATTTTGCCTGCTTTACATTTATTTTATTCAGTGATCTCTCTGTTGAGAGATCAGGTAGATTTCTGGAAATCTGAAATGATATTGCATAGCTATGGGGTAGTGCTTTGCTTCGCTAAAGTTTCAGAATGCAAGGATAAGTTTTGGGATGAGTAATATGCAGTGCAATGTGTTTACTTAGTAATAATTTATCTTGAATACTTTAAAATGTTTGATTGGAACTTAAACATGGTGGGCACTATTGAGAGGATGCAGTAAATTTAAATTACATTAAAACTGTAATTTTCTAAAATATGAAGATAAAAGTCATGATTTTAAAAAATGTTTAATCTGTCAGTATCAGAGAAAATTAATTATCTGTACCTAGTCAGTGATCTTTTGTAATATTTCTTTCAGGGAACTGGGAATAGACCCCCACTTAACCTTTGCAGTAAACTCTGTTTCTATGTAATTTTTTTGCGCTGAAGTGACTGTAACTTTTTGCTTTCCCAGCCTGCTGTTATCTGCCAGGAAGATTTGTAAAATGGAAATATCACTTAATGGACTTTCTAGTGAAACTTACCAAAATCATAAATAACTTTTCAGCACAAGTGTAATCACAGATGTGAAGAAAAGAGTGTTAAAAGAAAAGAAAGAAAGTGGGATTAAAAACTATTCTTATATATTGAGATGCTTGTATGTTAGGAAATGCATGACATAAGGAAGTATTAGATACAATATTAAGGCACTGCTCATGTTGATGATGTGTTAATTTTTGACATTGTTCACATTTTCCCTCTCATTCCTCTTCCTGCTTGGTGAGAGAGAGATGGGGCAATGATACTGTCATTCTGAAATTTTGAAGCCACCCAAGGTACTCTCTGCTCTGCTTTACTGATAGAGAAACCTCAAACCATTCTCAATGTACTTATATAATTGTGAAGTTTTGTTTCATATAGAGCAGATGCTATGAGAAGGAAGAAGCAAGTGGAAGGACTTTGTGGTTTCAGAGGAGTTGTTCATAAAAGCAGAATTATAGCTTGAATAATAATGTGTTTTTGAGGTTAGATTTTGGTGTGAGAAGTACCAGGGGCAGTATTGTGTCTATAAAAAATGGGAATCACGTTACTTATGTGGAAAAGAATAATACTGCAAGTGTGTTGAAAGAAAAAAAAAAGATGAAAGAAATCCACTTTTTCCCTAAATAAGAACTGCTTACAGTGGTTGGAAACACTGAATTCTGGATATACACATATAGAAGAATGCTTCTGGTCATGTAATGTTTATGCCACAAGGCACTTGCATCCAGATAGGCAAAATTCAAGATTGATGCATTGTTAACACACCATTTATTTCAGATAGGAGAAAATCCAGATATATGACTTAGGGAGAAGAGTTTAGCTTTAACTTAGGATTGCCAGGCTTTCATATTCATTGATACTGACTACAGAAAGAGTATATATGAAATTGTTTTAACTGACAGATGAACAGACACAAATTTCTGGATTACACTTAATGTACTGCATTTTAAGTAATTTGTGTATCAGCTCACTGTGTCATATTGTCATTATCAACAGTATTTTTTTGATAGAAATCATTACTGTTTCATTCTGGAAAATGACATTTGATCTTGAGGCTTTAATTTTTTTATTGTAAAGCTTCATTATTCTTAAAATTTAGGGCCACCTGCTTCTTATGACAATATTCTTCTTGCCAGACCACAAGGAGACAGAGCTGCCAAATGGAAGGGAGTAGTCATCTCCATTGCAAAGTCAATAGTCTCTAATGTTTCTAACTCTACAGCAGTAACTCTTTCACCTTCTCATAAATAAAAGTGCAGTGGTGGGTGACTGAACAAGGTAGAATTACTTGTGGCAAGATCAAAGCAATATGGCTTTAAGGGAGTCTGCGGTTTATTTGACTTCAGTGTGCTTCTCCTCTTTCTACTAATACTGAGAGGAAAAAAATCCTTCAGTTTACTTAAGAATAAAGTATTCAGTGTGTTACATAGCAACTTCTAAATATTTCCTTAATGCTTTACTTTGTGCTCCTCTGCACCCCAGCAGATGTAGATATTTCTCATGGGGTGTTCATGTTAATATTAAGATAACATACTGCAGAGAGATGAGCACTGTTCTCTGCATGACTGAATGGAGACATTTAAATTCTCCTTAGCTGGGGAGGTAAGACCAGGTCCCTCCATGACCAGAAGCAGCAGATTTTGTAGAATTTGTTGATGTGGATGAAGAGAACTACAAAGCAGTGTCTTAAATGCTGAGGCTTATGGGTGAGATCCATAAGAAGTTTTTTGTGATCTCCATCCTAGAATTGTATCCTCACTGCATACCAAAAGTGAGCAAAGGAATGCATCCTGAAAGTAAGAAAAGGCAAGCCACTCATCAGCAAAAGAAAGAGAGTAGTTAAAAAAAAGAGGGCTCACTGTTAGTTTCCAAGTTAATCTGATAGCTTCTGTCATAGGCTTGGGGCAGGAACCTTTCTTCTGTGCCATGGTACGAGGTGACGTATGGCTTGTGCAGTCTGGTTCCTTGAGAGCTCTGGACTGGTGGTTTACATTCTGACTGCCCTTTGGAAGAGGTGCTGCCCTTAATAAAATGGGGAGAATGCCTGGTAGCAATGTGGGAGATGTGCTGGAAATCCTGCCGGAATTACTAAAGAGTAAGAAGTGTCTTCTGCTGACCTGTCTGGCACTTCTTGCGACCTCAGGTTTCTGCATTACTAATTTTCTGTTTATTTTGTAAAAGAAGGAAGGGTGGGGCTTCACTACAGATTAAAGCCCCATTTATTGTCCACGATCAGGTTTGTAGCCTATGTAAATTCTTGCTTTAATAAGAGGAGGATGAAGAAGAGAACAGATACAGGCCTTCCATTAGATTTTGGTTTTTCATTACTACCTGCTGCCTTTTACCCTTTCTTTTAAAGTCTTCATTTCAGTCACACAGGTAGAAAACTTGATTGTAGTCTTACTGTAAAGTCTCGCTACTTAATCACAAATTTAATTATAGTTTATATTTTTAGGTAAGGCAAGTCCTGCATGGTTGAGATAATTGCAATTGTATTGTCCACAGTGATGAATTATTGCTTCTGCTCCGAATCACGTGTCAAACCAGTGTGACAAGTTTTAATAACAATGTCCTGTTAATAGAAATTTTTTTACCAATGAATGTTTCTTTTGGAACATTGACATAAGATTAATGGGCTGGTGCTGCACACTGAATGTGATACATTTCATTGAACTGAGCAGCACCAATAATTGAAGTAGACTTAAGTTTTTCCTTGTCCTTGGAAGTCCTTTGCTTTCAGGCAGTGCTGGGTTTTACAACTGCAGAGGAGAAGTATTTGATGATAGGAGAGCAATTTAAGTGCTTTATGAAAAGTTTGGCTGACTTAGTATCAAAAAGAGCGGTATATCTTGTTTTTCATTCCTTCCATAGCTGTATGGTTTGCAGGATTATTTACATAATGTTACTTATTTTGTGGGGCTTCAGTTTCAGTTTTTATGGTTATAAACATGAATATTAGCGTAAGGGGCACACATCAACTGTCATGTGGCAACAAAGATTGGAATTTGTGAAGTGTCACTTCCTACACAGTGGTTGATGTGTGTCTGTCTTTTTTTTTTTTCCTCCAGAACATGGTAATAATTTTTTAGCAGAAGAGAATTGTTACAGCAAAGCACAGAATCTTGTTTTCTGTTCAGTTAAATATGTTTTGCTAGTGGCACTTACAAATATAATTGGTACTGACACTGAAAAAAATGTAGTTTTGCTTAAAGTTAATCTTATTTAATAATAAAAAACTGTGAATGTGTGTGGAGATATTAACATATAGTAAGAAATAAATTGTAAGGTTGCTTAGTACTTTCTTTGCCTTTGTCCCTGTTTTATTCACTTGTTTCATGTTTCTGATGTATCTGTTTGATGTAGATGTAACAGTGAGAGTCTGCACAAGATGCCAGAGCACTGGCTAAGCTGTGTGTTAGAAGAACTCAAATCTTGTGATCCTTCTTCCACACTGTGTGCAACCAGACGGAGTGCAGGAATTCCATTCTACATACAGGTACCAACTAGTATCACTGACTCAGATTTAAATGTGTTGTCCAGAAGGGGCATAAAAAAAGGAAATAGCATATTTAGTTTTCCCACTTCAACCACTTTTGATCAAACAGTTGTTTGGCTTCTTTTTATACAGACTTTGATTGCCTTTATGCAACCAAGAAATTGTTTGTATGTTTGGCACTTCAGTTATATTCACACTTGAGATTTTTGGCTTGTGGTAAATTTCAATGGCATTTCTAAAGACTGTGTTTAGACTTTGTGTTTACAAATGTAATAATTCTGGCAAATTCAAGTAAGGCTTTGTTAACCTTGTACTTCAGTGCAAAGCAGGAAAGTGGTAAAATATGAGCAGACCATTACAGAATTGTAAAATGCTGGCTTATTGAATACTTCAAAGTGCTTGGGAAGGCCACTCAACAGTAGTAAAGCACAAGTAATAGTGTCACACTAACTGGTGTTGACTGTCAGTCTCAAGTACAATGGAGGAGTAGATTACTGAAGGCTTCTATCTGTGAACGTGGGGCCATGCTCTCACATTCTTCCCACTCCCTGTGCAACCTTCAGCTCCATTAATCCCAGCCTCTCTGGCTTCTGCCAAGTTCAGAACTGATGGTGGGATGGCAGTGTTTTGTCTCTGCTGGAAGTGTCACCTCTTGCTGAGTGCCCAGCATTAGTATGCAGCAGCTCATCCACATGTGGGGTCAGTCACTTCAGAGTTGGTTTTGCAGATTGCACTTCACTTATTTTCATTCCTTTGTTCCTTAAAGCAGCCATATTTGCTTTCCCCTAAATTAACCTTCATGATCTTGATTTTCAACCAGTTTTCTAAGTCCAAGAGATAGCTATATGATTTGTAACTTTCTCCACTCTCTGAAGTACAGTCTCAAGCACGTTCCAAGGATCTGAGGGACTGCTGGGAGCAAGCTCTCCCTGCCAGAATAATTCATCTTGCTTGTTTTCCACTCCAAGTTTGCCCTGAGAAAGTTGAGGCAGCCGGCTTCTGTCTGACCTCTTCTGTCACTCACAGAATTCTGCTGGCTTTGCTAGATGTGTGTGCAAGGCAGCAGAGATCAGAAGTAGGGCACTGGTTTTAGAGCCATTTTTCCTGCTCAGTTTCAGCAGTTAAATATCTTTCTCAATTCTAAGAGTGTCTGCAAAAGGAATTTGGTGATTTCATGTTTTCTAGTTTCCCCATCCACACCACGCAGTTTGAGTCTGACGGACATTTATCTAGTTTTCATCTTGATAATGTGGGGGAAAAAAAGCATGCTGGAGTCAGTTTTTTATGTAAAAATCAGGTTACTGTAAGGAGTAGATGGACCCAGTGATACCCCACTGCAGATAACATGTAGTCTGCAGCTGGCCTACTGACTCCATAGAGCAAAGCTTGCACTGTGCCTCAGCTTTGTGGATAGACAGCTCTGGAAGAGTACAAAGTCTAGTCACTTAACAGGTGAGTTTGAAATTAACCTTGGGATTAGTCTGAAATAAAGTACTTTCAAATTGCAATTTTACTGTAAAGAGAAGTGGTGGTGTTCTTTGGCAGTAGTTTTGAATGTGCCTATAGACTTAGTAAAATGAATTGAAACTTCAATGCCATGTGGCATTTAGATAATAAGAATACAAGCTGTAATGTGTATCCTAGCAGTAGTAAGAAAAGGTTGTTCTATTAATGCAGTGTAGTCTCTTTGCTATTTGCATCCTGTGATGTGCTCTTGTTAACCTAAAGCATATCTATTTTAATAACAATATGTAATTTTTAAGGTTATAACCATTCCATGAACTCTTTAAAATAGGAGTGTTATTACTGAGTAGTGCAAAGGTGCAGTTCCAGTTTGTGGGTGGGGTTTTCAGCTTTAACATTATGAAATTCTAGTCTTCAGGTCATTCTCCTCTCTTTTATATTTCATAAACACCTTTTTATTTCCCACCTACCATCTCTGTTTCTCCTATCATTAAACATACTAATAAACTGTCAGAAATGACTCCTGCATTTCTGCCTAAACTTTGTAATTAATTTGGTTCTTACTGATACAGAGCAGACTCTAGGCCCCAAAACACAAATGGATAATCATATTTTACTGGTAATAAATGATTTATGATTTTCCATTTGTACTAACTTGGAAAAAATTAAAAAAGAAAAAGCTATGAGATAAAGAGAGAAAGACTGTTCTAAATTCAGACCTGAATTTTAGAGAACTGATTTAGAGTATTTTCATCTCAGCTGAATGTCCTATCCCCTGAAATACTGTTTGGAGATGGATGCATCTCTTCCCTTTTTTCAAAAATGCACTACTTGTTTTATCCTGTGTTGCAAACCAGAATTTATTCTTTGGCCAGCCCTTGTCATCTCAAATAGGTGATACTATCTTAAAAAAAATGTATATTAATTAGGAAGTGTAAGTATATATAGTACAGCAGATACTTTACCTGTCCAAAATGTTATGATTTTTATACTGAGCAGCTTTAAAAAACGTTGAGTTGAAACTGAAACTTCTTTTTTTTGCAACTTTTTCTTAGTCTATCAGTATGGTCAGAAGCTAGGCTGTGGTATGTAAATACAGGAACAAGAGCAGAACTGGTAGTACAGAAAAATGGCTAGAAACACCTGATTTTTCTGTTTTTTTTTTTTTCCTCTTTTCCATAGGCTTTGTTGGCATCAGAACCAAAGAAGAGCAAAACAGATTTACTGAAAATGACAATGAAAGAGTTGATATCTCTAGCTGCACCTTTGAATGAATCTTCAAGTGTAATTCCACAGGTAAAATTCAGCCTCTCATCAAAAGGAAAATGTCGAAAGTGTGTTTGCACTATTTCAAACAGTTAAGGAAAGCATGTGTTTTTCATGAGGATATTCTGTTCTTACTATCTATAGCTAAATTTTAAAATGTGTTTGCATGTGCAGAGGTTATGAAGTTACTGTGAAACATATTAAAAAATGGATTGGGCATAATTCCATATTTTTTTTTCTAGTACAGCAAATGAAGTCATATATGAGCAATTTAGTGCCTAGAGTATATTTCTAAACAGATAGATAAGTAATTTCCTTTTTACAAGTTTGCAAATGAACAAGCAATCTTTGCTTACATTTAAAGTAAACAAATGAGTTATTTATGCATGAATCATAGTAAAACAGTACATGAAAACTGATTTTAGTAACTCCTAAAACTTAAGTACATGCATTTGGAATACTAAAATAACTTACTTTAAAGGCAAGACCTTTATCTTCAAAATATTATCATTTACTTTCTGTTTCTGAGTGCAAACCGTAATTTGTTCACAATATACAGAAGGATGTCCTAATGACTCTGCCAGATTTTCTACTGGTATAAATTTATGTAGCCTTGTCAAAATCCATTAAACTATGTATTACCACCTTCCCTTACAGAGAGTAGAGAAATATCAGAAATGCTCCACATGGTAAAGTGAGTCTGGCTGTCAGTTTTAGCTTAATATTGCCCTCCTGTGAGTTGTAGTTTATTTTTTCTCACAGTATCTACAGCGTGTCAAGAATCTTGGAAAAGATGATTCTGAACTTCAAAAGTTATTTTTACAGCCATGATAAGCTAAGGATAAAAGAATGTTGGCCTTCACTTGCAATGCCTGGACTATAGTTGTTAGAGGAATATATTTTTAAACTGTAACTTATTAGCATTGTTTACTGCAGCACTATTTTAATTCATTTTTAAGCAGCAGTGTTTCTTGTATTTAATATGTTAATAAAGTGCTGTAAATGTATATATAGATTGTTTTTGCTTTGCATGTTCACTGTTGTAAAACACAAACTAAATTTAAGATATCTACTGATGAATTTATATTTTTCATTTATTTCTTCTCCCACCACAGGTTCATGCTTTAAATATCCTCCGGGCGCTGTACAGGGACACACGTTTAGGTGAAAACATCATGCCTTATGTTGAAGATGGAATAAAAGCATCAATACTAGGATTTATGTCACCTGTCTGGGCAGTAAGTTAATTCTTAGTTCTTCTCCTCTAGTTTAAGAGGATATAGGGTGGTACTGTTCAGTGAAGCTTTGGTCATGTCTATAAATGGTAGTGCTAAGGCTTCTGGAAAGTAATATCTTAAGAAACAGTAAAAAATAATGTAGACCTGTGGAAAAAGTAATAATTTTGGTATTTTTCTTGGTTTTGTTTAATTTTTCTTAATGTGAAGTACTGATATCCACAAAAAGTAGGGACAAAGGTTCCTTATAGGTTAAAGTCTCTCTGGCTGTTAAATTTTGAATCAGTGCACTTAGCTAGTAAAAATGCTTTTACATTCATTCTGACTGTTACTTTGCTTTTGAATTAAGGATCCCATATGGCATATTCAGGTAGAGCCCTTCATGATGTGCTCTGCATAAGGGTGAATGCTTTGAGCTACTAAAAATCTGGGTGTATTCCTTATAATAGACATCTCCACAGGACTATAACTTTCCAGTAGTACTATTTGCATTGGAAGAATGGTCTGAATTAATAGTTTCCATGTGCTCACCTGTAGCATGCTTTTCACTCAGCTGTTTTTCTTTTTGACTGCACGTTAATGGCTGTATTTCAAAAAATAGTACATTTGAAAGAGATTTTTAAAGCATAGTTCTTATTTTTTTTGCTTTAGGTACGAAATTCATCTACGCTTCTTTTTAGTGCTCTGATTACGAGAATTTTTGGAGTTAAAAGAGGGAAAGATGAAAATTCCAAAAAAAATAGGTAAGCTTCACTTCTTATCAGTTAGAAGTTTGTGAAACATGACCTTAGCCAATTGTAATTGGCTTGCTTTATGGATATATTTGAATCATGATGTTACAAGAATGTCTAGCTGTGCTTAAACTGTGCTGCCAAGAGGTAAGTGGTAGGGCCAAAAATATCTGCTGTTAAACACAGTGTTAATTTGTACTCATGTGCAATTTCACAGGAGTGGAGTGTTGCTGAGAGGTCTTGCTACCAGTGGCTCTTCTGAAAGCCAGGGGCTCTCATGGTCACAAAATAGACCTATTGCTCTTGAGAGCAAAGAGAAAGGGAGTAAAAGAGAAGAACAGATGTATTCCCTTCCTTCTAGGTCTGGAGTTAATTTCACCCCTACTAATTTGAGATTTTCCTCTTTATTCTTTCTGCTCTAGAACACTGTCAGATCTTTTCATCCAAGCTCTAAAAATTGGTTATTGCAGTCTTCCAAGAGATCATGCCCTTGGTTTCTGTAGTCTTGCTTCAAATCCCTTACTGTTTCACTTCATGTAAAACCAGTTCTCCTCTGACTCTTAAAACTCCCCAGTCCTGAGCATTCCGGTTTCTTTGCACCCTCCATTTACTGCACAAGGACCCCCATGTTTTCTTTGGCCTCTTCCTTTAGCTGCTTCAGCAAACGAAACGTATCCATGGCCTGTGCTCTGTGACTGAGGTTTCTGCTCTAGGAGGGATGTGAAAATAACCCTGGATGTAGAATAAACTCATTAAAAAATATTCCTGGGTAAGCCCGTGGGGCCATAGAGTGGTCACGGTATGGATATTTTAGTAACCATTTCAGAAATTCCTAATGGATTTTCCCATCTCAGGCAAGGCATGCAGTTTCTGAGAGAAGGCAATTGTTAGAATTTACCTTCAGAAATTCCACCCTTTTTATAGTAGTTCCTTGCCATTGATCCATGTAACTAATAAAATTTTCATGCATATTTTGAAAAACTAAATGTCTTGGGATGATACTGGTCTGTTATTTTTTAGATACTACATAGATACCATTTTAGCTGTGTGAAATAATTATTGATTTCAGGTGTCACTTGAAAAACTTACTGTGCAAATATGAACATGAGGAAAAATACAGGTGGGAAACTGGAGAGAGATTTCCCTTAGAAAATAACTCTTTCCCCAAAAAAGAATTTGAAATTTTGGCTGCTCTGCTGCATGAAATTATTATTTTTTTGTCACATACCCAAGTCACTTCTAAAGTCACTCCTGTAACCCTCCTGAAGCCCGAGCAGACCAATAAAAAAAGTGCTTTTTCATTTCTTGCCTTCCTACTTTGGTTTTATAACAGCATTTAAAGTTTGGGTTTTTTTCTGTAGCTTTTACATTGAGCACTTACTGAAAGACATAGACACCCTGCTTTCTGAAACTTGTATCTTTTGGAAAAACTTGGCACTGACTTCTGCAGTGGGGAGGCAAACTGACTTCAAATACATGCAGTGTGATGTGTGGAATCTGAGATTTCTGTTTGTGAAGCTGCAGAAATTAATGCATTTGAGTGTCTGTTGGGGATGGGAGATGGCAAAAGGAAGGAAAGGAATCTTTAATGTAGCTGAATTGAATTTATTAATGACAATGATAATTTTAATGTAACTGGCCCCGTTGACTTGCTTCTCTGCAACATTTGTTTACAGTCATTTCTCTATAGTAATTTCAACCAAAAGATGTTAAACTGGGCTGGCTTTCTTTTCTTCATCTGCTCATTTAGCAGTTGTGCATTGAACATTGAATATAATCACTTGTTCTGTTTTCCATGTGTGCTTGTCAAAATTGTGACACAGGGATTAGGAAGACACTTCTTAAGACAGGTGAGTGTGATACAGGAGGTGTGAAAAGAGGCAGAGATTTGATTTGTAGCTCCTGTCTCTGCCTCTGCAGGAGAGCCCCACAGGTGGGTGTAAGGTGGGTTGTGTTTGGGAAGAGAGAGGTCTGTGCTTCTGTGGCTTGGCACCACGAGGTGTCACCATTGCTGCACAGCTCCCTGCAGCCTCATCCCTGGGTGCAGCTGCAGTTGGGCACTTCTCTTTGGGAACTTTAAACGCAAGGAATGTTTTGTTGGAACAGAATTTATATATTAAAACCAAGTAATGTTTTCCTCACTTCCAAAGCACTGGCATTTTAGCAGCTTGGATCTATAGGAGCTTTTGTGAAAGTAAGCCAGTAAAGCCAGTAAACTGCTTATCCTGTTGCCTTGATGATGTTCTGTTTACTTTAGGGGACAGTCTGTCCAGAGACCAGCTCTCCCATTAGGACCCTGCCTAGCTTTCCAGTTTACCTGATTTAAGATTAGGAGGTTATATCTGTTCATTTTGTGTCAGCAGGGAGTTAGGTTATTACTGGAGTATTCTGGGTATCTCTTTAAAAAAGGGATTGTTTTTCTGACTGGTTTCTCAAGAGGAGTTCCTGTGAGACTGATAGAATTGGGGTGGTTTGTGTAGACTTGCAGAAGAAAGCTTTGCTGGCACATGAGGTACTGATGCATCTTTTTAATTTTAGCATGGATGAAAAAGAAGAGTTGGAAAATTAGTATGTGAAAAATAGCATCTGTGTGCAGTCTTGCAAGTAGAAGAGAGAGGAGTTGTGTGATGGCTGTTTACAGTGGCCTATGCAGCTATACATGTTGAGCTTTCTCTTCTAGTGAAAATAAAGTTAGAACTCTTCTCTGGCTTTTCTCTTTCTGAGAAAGACTGTATTGAAACTGCTAATGCTGCTGCAAGTGTGTGTGACAATGTCTGTATATGGGTGTATGTGTACTGCTTACAGTTAGCCCTTACTTGTAGAGGGTTTAGTTTAGATTTTATATACTTGATTTGGCAATACAATTTTCTTAAATGCTATGATAATTTAAAATCTACAAGACTTTGAATTAAATTCTAGCCACATAAATTCAAAGTACTGAAGAAGGTGGAAGGAGGTCTTGGCACTGTGCCCCTGGCTATTTGGTTACAGAAAGTGTGTTCTGCACAGATACATCATGGTGTGCTTGAGAGAAAATACCCCCTCTGAGCCCTTCACAGCACAGGTGTTTATGTTGGTGCAGTCAGTCACTTCATGCTTGCTGTGTCTGCATCCTTGCTTGCCTGGCTAAGGTGGGATCAGCTGTTCCTCAGCCTCACTGCTGCTCTGACTTGATCTGTGCCCTGGGATATGCCCTCCACCCAGGCAGAGACTCAGGAGAGGGTCCCAGCTTCCAGGCACATCCTCCCTCTGGCTGCTCTGGCATGGTGGAATGACGTCAGTTGAAAGAGAATTGAAAGAACAGCTTGTTCCAACAACCCTGCCATGGAAATGGACACTTTCCACTGGACCAGATTGTTTAAAGCCCTATCCAGTCTGGCCTTGAGCACTTTGAGGGACAGGGCATCCATAAATGCTCTGGGCCCTCTATCAGTTTGAAGCCATTCTCTCTTGTCCTGTCCCTACACACCCTTATAAAAGTTCTGCTGCAGCTCTCTTGGAGGCAGCACCCTGAGGGGCAACTGAAGACCCGAATACTGTGCTTGGTTTAATGTGAATTGATTGAATAGGACTTTGGACAGCAATGAGTTTTGTAGGCCAATGATTGTTTTTTGATTAAATAGCCACTTCTTTTTTTCTTGTGTAGTCAATTTGCAATGCAGATTTGTTCATTCCATGCACTTTTAAAAGAAGCTGGAAGGTAGTGTGTGCTTCATAGTTCTGTTTCTTTCATGGTCTTTTCTTTTTCCTCTTAGTGTCGCTACAGATTGCAAATCATCTAAGGTAGATTTTTGCTGTAGCTGATTGTAGGTTCCAGTGTCACATAAAAAATTAGGATGTCTTGATATGAAGCTACTTATATATATTATGGTAGTTAATACAGACCTGAAAATCAAAGTGAAAATCGGGGTAACTTGCATGTACAGTAAACTCAAATTAATTTTGAAATGTAATTAAATTTCTCATCGTAGAAGAATTGCCTCTGTCCAAAGGAGTTAAAGTAATAATAGTGGTACTTTCATATATATATGTATATGTCAGGTACCTTTTTGGTGTGTAGTAGAATGTTCATTAAAGCTGTTATTGCTTGTTAGTGAACAAGACACTTGTCATCAGTGAACAAGACCCTTATCATTTGATGAGACTCCTCTTTTCAAATTCCTGGTATTTTTATGTTTCAGAATTGGTGTATATATGTATATATTTGCATTTTGGGAGGAGGGTAACTCCTGTGTATTTATAGTGCAGTGAAGGGGTAATGCATATGCAGGAAAATACTTAGTTGTCAACAGAGATTTTCTGTGGAGTTAGTACTCATCCCACCTGGGATTTGAGTATGAATGCTGCCATGTTTTCAGTTTTGGTTTAGACCTATTTGAAAAGAAAAAAAACTTTTCTTGCCTTCTGCATAATACCTTGTCTTTATTTTCATTTATAGCTGTCAATAGTTATTAATAACTTCAACCTCTAGAAAGGGGAAACTTATCTTTTTAATGACAATAAGTTGAAAACTATGTAGATAGGTTAACAGGTTATGAAGATGCCCTGCTGGCTGTGAGGCAGTCGACATTCATGACTGCCCTCTGCTTTCCTTGTTTTTATTGCAAGTTCAGTGTTCAGCACTTCTCAGTAAGTGGTTGCTTGTACACTTGAAGGTCACCGAGTAAAATCAAATTACCTTCTAAAAACACTTAAGTTGGCCTATTTTTTTCTTTTAAGTTACATGTGTTTTCTTTAACATTAAGGTTTTTTAAGAACCATAAGGAATTACATTTAATGCTGTGAAAAGTTAGAAGAAAACACTAGAAAGCTGATGTTCTCATGCAAACCTCTTTTTTTATAACATTATCCCTAAATTAATGTAATCTGATATTATCTTCCTTTTATTTAAGCTGCTTTTGAGTTGTAGCTTCAAATACATTTGCTACATTATAGGCACATGATTCCTGTTGTATATTCCACTCCTGAGTCTGATGTTTTGTCAGTCTTAAGAGAAAGCTTATTGGACATTTTCAGTGGATCATGGTAGGCAATGTAGGACTTCTGGGATGGATCAGGGCTGCCCACAGAGGAGTGGCCATTCCTGTTTTGGGGTAAGCCAAAATAAACATCCGTGGTACCAGCATGGTCAGGCTGTAGTGGCACATCAGTGTGGTAAAACTTTTAGGTGAGCTGCCTGGAGGGATGCTCACGGTGACTCCTGCCCTTAAATGCCCAGTGCTGACATGGAGATGCAGCAGTGGCAGAATTCCTGTGTGCCAGCTGTGTGTGAGGAGATGGTGACCATGGCCATGGCTCCAGGAGCGCTGAGCCTCCCGTGCCAGCTCCAGCAGGGATTCGTTCCTACAGCTGGATTCATGAAACCGGCCTCTGGCACTGCACGCTGTGCAGGGCTTGGGATTGCTTCATCTTGGATCTGTTAGCCAGTCCCTAGCGGGTTTTCTCTGGCAGCTTGGCCTGTTAAAATACTGTGTCAGTGGCAGTGAGATCCCATGAGGTGACTGAGGCATTTGAATGTCTCTGGTGCTTTTCCTCTGGCTCCTTCTGTGTCACTTTTGCAGCCTGTTCCCTCCATGCCACCTCAGTCGTTCTGGTGAATGCTTTCAAAGTAGTTACTAAGGATTTGTTGCAGTACATTGCCTTGTGAAGGGGTTGTTTTGTTAGGAAAAAAAAATATCCCTTGCCCTTCTCTGTGCTGAAAATAGGCCACATTTATTTTGTTCAACTTTTTGTTTTTAATACTCTGGCTCTCTTTTTTTTTATTGACTTTGACAGATTTAGAAGACTTAATCATAGAACTGTCTCAAGAAAACATGCAAAAGTTCAGGCTGACTCAGATAACCGTTACGGCTTTTGCTGATTAATAGTTCAATAACAATATGCTTGTTTAAACTTTATTTTGAACAGGCTCCCTAAGTGCCTTTATAACAAGAATAATGATGATAAGGTGTTATTAACTTGTAAGGTGAAGGTAAAATTTATGAAAGTTTTGTACAGAAACAACTTGAAAACAAGCTCCTAAACAAATCTATTTCCCTCTGTTATTGCTTTAATTACTCTGTTTTGCAGGTCTAAACTGAAACTCTAAAATCCCCTGTAGCAGAAAATAGGGACTTTGCTTCTCGAGCCAGAGGATGTTCTCTGTCTGTATGATTTCTGCTGGTTTTAGGCACAGTGTGTGTCTGTCTTCTTTTTGATAAAATACCTAGTATCTACAGAACCATTTTTACTTCAAAATCGTATCTTGTCTATACAGAGTCAGAAAAGCAAAAACCCACATAAATCCCAGTCACATTTCTGGGGCCTAAAACAC
This sequence comes from Erithacus rubecula, assembly GCF_903797595.1. Taxonomy (NCBI): domain Eukaryota; kingdom Metazoa; phylum Chordata; class Aves; order Passeriformes; family Muscicapidae; genus Erithacus; species Erithacus rubecula. The sequence continues at coordinate 85,160,593 of NC_136685.1, forward strand.
ACTTAAATCATTGTTGTGCAAATGTGTATCTTCATAACATCCTGTCTTAAGTCAGCACCAGAAAATAGAAAGATGAACGTGGTAAAATGAGCTGAATGAAAGTTCACCCAAAGTGTAACATCCTAAAAATATGTATGCTGGCCCATGGTAGCTCTAGTTCATTCATTTGTTTTAAATAAATTAGAGGAATAATGTTAAGGTTTATTTCTACCAAGTGAATAAAATGCATTCACTGAAACAAAAATTAATGTAAACTAGCTGCACAAGTAGGTAATTTAGTTTCTGATGCAGTGATAAAAGTTTTCATTAGTATGAATAGAGGTAATTATTCTATTTTGATCTGTGCATATTATACATATCCCTTATTCATTAACTTCACTATGCTAAGTGAAAAGCAGCTACTCCTCATGGAATACTCCCAGAGGGAAAGTGTGCATTATTGGAGCTGGAATTTACATTGCTTAATTTGTGGTAAGAGATTAAAGATAATAGTGTTATAGGCACTGAATAGAATTCTTGTAGATTTTTTAGATTATATATATATATATACACACACACATATATATATGCCTGTCTGTTAATTTTAGTTATATTTGCTTGTGTACATACATTTGTACACAAATACACAGTTCAGTGTCCTAAAAAAAGTTTGTTAAAAGTAATTATATGTAAAATAATTATTTCAAACTCAGTTTTAGATATAATTTTGTATACATGCATATATATATATTTGTCTTTGTGTATCAAAGTTGAATGGTGATTAATGTGTTGATGTAGATGCCAGATTGTATCTCTGATGTTGGGTTTAAGTGCTGGTCCCCTCTTTTTATTCTGAGCCCATTGTATGCATACTTCTCCATCTAGCATTGCAGCCAAAGTGCTCTTGCAGAAGTGCTCTTCACAAGTTACTTTATTGAAATGTGTGTTGCATAATTATTCCTCTTAAGTCACACTTTTCCTGATGTATTTGTTCTATGCAGGTGTTCTTTCCATACCTGATCACACAAGGAGTGTAATAAATAGCAAAACAAGAGGTATAAAGAAACTTGTGTCTATGAGATCAAAGCAAGCCAGACCATGCAGTCCTTTGGAAATCTTGGCTAGCTCTCTTGTAAATAAAAGTGCCTCTAAAGCAGAAGGTATTTAATTACTGTATTTATACAGGTTTTGATTGGCAGTTCAGTTATTAACCTCATAAAAACACAGCAATGTAAACTAGTACAAATGTTTATTCTAGCACTTCTATCTGAAGGAAAATGAAAACCAAGATATAGTGGCATATTCTTAGTTCCTTCTAAGTATTTATTTTAGGTCTGTGTAGCATAAAAGAATGTTTTTTCCAATCAGTGAACTTAAAACTATTTTGCTTACTGTTCTGGGATTTAAGTGTTTTCTAATTACTAACAAAACCAATGCTAGATTTATTGAAGGTACACAGTCACCATATCTTTATTAAAGGTCCAAACCCCACATCTTTGTGATGATGCTTCTTTCTCCTTCATAGTGTTTACATTTCATATGGGGTAAAAATGAAATCTGAATTGTTTTTTGTAACTGATTTGATGACGTTACAGGAAAGTTGTGCCTCTTTGTCACGGAAGAGTTTTCCTGTATCATGTTAGGTCTAGAAAAACAAGTATGCAATAATATTCTGTATCCTTGCTTTTAGGCTTATTAGCCAATACACTACAGCAGGGTTTTTTTTTTACAGTTGTTTGTTCCAGGATTCATTGTGGCCTCCCACAAAATTACATGGCCATTTTGCCTTCTATGGCAGCACTAAAATTCTTTTTTTGCATGTGAAATGTTTTATTGAAAGCAGTTTGTCATGGGTCCTGAGGCAGTATGTGATTGCAGGAATTTAACTCTTAGGTATATTCTTTAAAACAAAATCATCTGAGGCAAATGAAAAATTGTATATAATCTCTGTTTCTAAAGGAACTTGCCTGCTACTGTTGTCTCTGTCTCTTAGTAAGAATAGTGATGGTTCTCTGGTGGTCATCCAGAGGGACTGATAATCACAGCTTTCAAAAATATATACTACTTCTGAAATTAAATTAAGTGATTATTCTTATTTTCACATCAAGCTAGTATTTTAAATACTACTGTACAGTGTGGCAAAAAGAATAGCTTGTGCTGAATTAAAGACTAAGTTACTAACTTGATAAAAAAATGTTAAGTCTCAAGAATTTTGTGCTGAGCAGGATCTGTTGTTCAGTGTACTTGCAGTGGCTTGTGATGGCCAGCAAATGCAGGAAGACAAGAAAAGCATTGATCTTTTAAGAAGGCAATGTTAAAACTGTGGTGGCAGAGTGGGAAGTAGCTAAGTGGAACCATACAAACTGTAAAGGGATCTCTTTGTCCTGTTTCCTTGATTCCCATTGGGAGTATGACTACTAGCAGCACTACATAGGTCAGTGGTGTCTTTAGATGAGTTCAAACCTCCAGTATTTTAAGGACATTTCATAACTATTCTGGGTAACAGTGCTTCATTCCCCTTGCCCAGTTTAAAACTTCTCAACTATGATTTGTGACAGTTGGTCCTTTCTGTACTATGCAGCTGCTGCAAGAAGATTACTAGCTCTCTAGTCTCTAATTCCTTTAAGTGGTTATAGGCTACTGTTAGATTTCCTTTGGGCCTCCTCTTTTTCAAATAGAACAAACCTGGCTCCTTCAGCTTCTTCGTACAGAGGATGTGCTGTAGGCCATGCCCATCTGAGCAGCTGTTTGCTGGACTCTCTTGTGTATTCTAATCTCTTCTGGACTAGGCAACCCAGAATGTGATGGAGGATTCCATGTGCAGCCTCACTGATCTGCTGCTGCTTTTGTTCCAATGAACACAGTCCCAGGTGTGGTTTGCCCTGTGAGCAGTGAGGATGTGCCCTTGGCTTATACTGTAACCTACATTTGGCATCCAGTGTGACTCATGCATTTTTTCCCTTGGGGCTGTTGGTTTCTGAGCCAGTTGGTTTTCAATCTCTGCTGATGCTCTGGATTATTCATCCCAGGTGCACAATCTGTAATTTTATGAATTGTTCTCCTTACTACCACATTTGAATAATTTGAAATGTTTTATATTTGCCTTTGTAGTTGTATAATATTGTGCTGTTTTGCTGTGTTCTAAAATACAAGATAAAATTGCCCTTGGACTCAAATATAGTAAGTTCTTTGAGTTTTGCTACCCCTATAGTTAGAACCTTTCTGTTTTCTTTACCTTTACTGCTGTTATTCATTCTGTCATGGCATGTAGATGATTGTCATATAATTTAGTCCTACTAAAGGAGCAAAAAATTAATGTAATTCTTAAAACATGTCTGAAATTAGCTTTGGTCTTTACCATAACCTCAGCGTAAATCAATCTGCCATACATTTTTTCTTGGTGTTTTTTGGGGAGTTGAAAAAAAAAAAAATTCCTGTTTATTTGGAGTTTATGCTTCTGAAATTTCACTTTGTTTGCAGGGAAATATGCTTCCTATATTTTGAGACAGCATTTAACTGCTTAATAAATGATAAGGGTCACGGAAAGAACACAAATGTTAAAATGGGCAACTAAACCTAGTCTAGTCAGGTTAGCCTAGTAAAGTTGCATTGTGGGATTTTTTCATAATTCAGTGATGTCAGAAGCAGCAAATATGTAAAATGTATATTGTATATATAAATCTGTCATTTTGAAGGACAGTTTTGCTGAAGTCTGTTCTGGTTTTCAAGTGCTTTCAGCAGCAGTTGTCCTTGCAATGCCAGAAGGAAGTTGGTTTCTGTTTCTGCATTACTGCCCTTTAACATAAAGGATCATCTGGCATTTGGTTAATGATTTCAGTGTAAGGATTGGTATGACACAAGTAGATTTTACAGGAGGCAATTAAAAATATTTCTGTAATTTCATTAAGACTGTTTTCTTGGTCGTGGCCTAAGTGTGTCTTGTCTATACTTTTTCACATTCCAGTTCTAATTTTTGTTTTTAAATGTAGTGCTATTTTTCCCTGTCAAATATTTGGCCATGCATTCACCAGCTGACATGAGATGTTAGCAGTATTTGTGTTTTAAGAAGAACACCAGAAACCCTTGCTGCCCTCAGAAGATTGTCTCTAAATCTCACCTATACTATACTCAAATGCAAACATTTGCTGCCAATGTTCTTTTACATGTCAGTTGCTAAAAACAGCCTACAAGGTTATAAAGCTTTGTTCTTCTGAAAAATAAATGAAAGAACAGAAGCAGGTAATCTCTGACACATGTCACAGTAAAATAATATGTATGCCCCAATGTCACAGCAGAATTTTAATCTCCTGGAGTGTTCTCTTAAGGTATACAACAGAATTTTAAAAAGAACACTGCAATATCCATGGTTTTATTCTTAAATGTCTTTTTAAAATGCATTTAAATAATCCATCCACTTGTTACGTATAAAGGTGGAATATTTTGTAAGAAAGACAGTTAAAAAATGTAGATGTTAACCCTTGAGTTGTGCAGCACCAAGTTGCTACTGAGACAAACATGATGTATAATCACTGGAGATGTCACAGTTTTCAGCAGCATTTATGAATTGATTCTAGAAGTTTGATGTTACTGATATCTCCACAAGCAAAGCAGATGAAAACTTGAAAGCACACGATTCTTGCCTTAATTTAAGCCACTCCAGGTTCTGCTCTGGAAAGTGATACAGCCAAAGAACTGGTGCTAAGTGAATGGAAGAACTGCAGACACTCAAGAGTATAGTAAAGACTTCTGGGTTAGATTATTTCAGAAAAAAGTAAAACTGATTTTTGCATCTTTTCTGAAGAAGCATTATCAATACTCTAAACTGTGTTTCATGCTTAAACCAGACTTTCCCTTGAAGTTACAGTCTGCTTTGAGTTTATTTTATTTTATTTTTTTAATTTTTGTTTTTATTTTTATCTCTGTCACTAGCTGGTATTTTGTAGCATAGCTGTGATTCAGTTGTTTTCCAAGTGCTTATTGCTAACTATTAAATCCTATCCTTCCTATCATCACATGCCTTCGAAGTAACTTCTTGCCAGTTGATGTGACTTCTATATTCTGTGAAAGATATTTTCTTGCCCCCCTTTTGCCTGCTCCAGAATCTATTGAACAGGAAGAGTTTGACTCAAAGGCACACGGAGACTAGTTAGGAGTGGTGGGTGTCACTTGGTTCTGTATGACATGGTACAGAAGATGCCTCTGTATTACTGTTCCTTATTAATGGAACATCTTTTCAGGTGGGGAGAACTGAAATGGAAATGACTAGGAAGCCCATGTATCTCTCTCTACATAAACATTCTTTATCAGTTTTTCTGCTGAGTGCTAAACCAGGACATCTGTGTCTAGCCATCAGAATGAGACCTTTTGTAATGTGCCTGTCATTTGACTTTTGTGCAGAATTGCTTGCATGAAAAGACATCAGCATTGTTAATCTGGAAATTCTCTGAGATGTAAATATTGCATCTTCTTAAGTACTGCAGTATTCTGCATGTGTACACTTTTACTTATTTTTGCAAGTGAATTTAGAGGATATGAGTGCTTCCATTAGATTCTCTCAGCCTTTCTACATCAAGCATCATTTTAATTCAATATGTGAATGACATTTTGCATTGGGAAGAGGGATTTTTATTGTAAACATCATCAACTCATTGATAACTTTTGTTTCATTACTCTACTTCTTCTCTCAGTAAATAACCTTCCACCAATTCATTGTTTGGGTCTCAGTAATCCTGTTTGAAATCCTGGATTGTGAAACTCTGCTTCTTTGAGTTACTAACAGGAAAAAAGAAAATACTATTACAGAGTCTGTGGTTGAACATACTGTTAAAGATCTCTGAAGCAATATAAAAATAGTTTCAGCTGGACATGGGATAAAATAGTAGTATCTTAAGGCTCTTCTCAGTTACTTCTCTTATAAAAGACATTTTTGGGGGAGTAGATGTGAAATCTTGTGATCTGAAGAATGTTTGGTTTAAGAATTTAATTATGGTAGCTCTGTTGCCAAAAATCTGTGTTTGAACCTTGTCAGTGACTAATGGGAAGGTAGTTATCTGTATTTTTAATTAAAACCTATTGTTCCCTGTCAGATCTGTCATAGAACAGGAAGAAAAAGTTTTTTTCATGAAGACTGTTGGCAGTGGCTTTTGGGTTGTTTTAGTCCACATTTACTTGATATGTTCCTTTATAGATATGTCAGGGATTTGTCTTCTTTTAAAGATGTGGATAGCCTATTACTTGTGGAGCCTAACTTGCATTTGTGTGCATAATCTATTCTTATCATAGCATGCATGAAGCATATCTCAAAGTGCTGGTATTTGTTTTTCAAAGGAGTATGGTTTTTGATAAAATTAATATAAAATGTGGCTTAGTGTCAATTTTGAAGAGCAAAACCATTACACTTTTTTGTCGTTCCATTTGCAATTACAGAAATAGTTGTGTGTACATGTTTCCAGGATCAAAAAGCATGCTTAGTATTAAAAAAATGAAGCATCTAAATTCCTCTCTTCCATACTGCCTAGCTGTTTTGCTTCCTGCTTCTTCCCAGTTGTGCATCTCCTTGGCTTGACATCCCCAAGTAGTGAATTCACACTTAAATTAATGCTCTCTATTTTGAGCACACTTTTTAATTTGCAGCACTTCTGATAATATGTAGTATTTCTTGTTTCCCCTCTGAACTGGAGGCCCTTTAACAGTGTGCTCAGACAGTTGTGCCTCCTTTTTGCTGAAAATGCCTGTGGACATCTTCTCTGCAGATACTGCCTGTCAGTGGTTTTGATTAGGCTGCCTTCACCCATCAGTAAGCTCTGGAGCAGTAAAGCAAGTAGGAGGTTACGTAGGTTATATAATTCACCCACTTCAGTAGTTAAAATTTTCTTTTCCTGTCAGAAAGATTTATGAAATCATGCTAATTGCAAAGAATTTTGAAACTTTGTAAGGTTATTGAGTTCCATTATTTAATATTGATTCAAATGTGGCTGTATGTAGTCCTTTCTTAAATCTCTAGGCAGTGACCATCCATTCCATAGGAAACTTGACCAGTTCTGCTTTTGCTTGTTACACTCTATAGCACAAGAGATGGAGATGTCACAGCATTTTTTGATAAAACGTTTTCTTCTTAAATACTGAGTTCTTAATGTGTCACATAGGAAAATTCACTAGGATGGGCTGTTTGACCTGATAGATCTTAAGTTTTGTGCTGTCTTTGGCTTTGCATCTTCAGTTTGTTACATACTGTATGTGCAAAAAACTGAAGAAGTTTTGAGGACGCTATTACAAGAAATTGCATGGGAGTCTTCTGCTTGAATAACCAGTTATTATCAATATTGATGCCTTTAAACTGTTCTCATTAGTGCTTCAATTTATATTAATTCACACTTGTAATGCTTCCATGTAATTTTTAAATCTGAAATCTTTTTTGTAGCTATAACAGCTACTGCAGATTCCTTGCTTTTAGTTCTAGCAGTTCACTATATTGTATACATATTCACAGAATTTTTCTTATGTGCCTTGGGAAAGTTTCCTGTCCCTCTTTGAACATTTGTTTCCACCTAACAGTCTGGTTTTGCTGTGTTTATTCTGTGGCCTGTGGCTAAGGCATGTTATGTTAGCTGAGTGCTGGAAGGAGCTGTGCTGATGTTTGCCATGTGCTCGTTTACTCGTGCGTGATTTTTTTTGTCTGCTTATTTTTATATGCATTCAATCTTGCCTTCTCATCGTGTTATTTTTCCAAACCTGGATCTGTCTGCTTATTGGAAGCTTTGCATTGGAGTCATGCTAACGTGGAACATTTATCTTGGTTGATCTTGTGGCAAGCAAACTCTGCAGTTGGCTTTGTTTTTCTAAATGATGCCCTTTTGTTTATTTGTTTTTAAAGAAAGTCTTTTTCTATCTGCATGTCTAATTGGAGCTTCCCCATGGTAACATTCAAGTGGTTCTTACTTTGGTGATGCTGAGTAGTTTCATATAAACCATAAAGCCATCCTTTATCTGATCAAATGATTGTAAAACAAATACAGAAAAAATTCTACTTATGTCTTTTTAGCTTGGATTGATTTGCTGTTGCAGCTTTAACTGTGCCACCTTACTGGTTCTGGCTAGGGATGAGTTCATGAGATGTTTGTATGTTGCTCTGTTTTGAACATGGTTGCTCCATCTACAGAAGCAGAAATGTGTCCTGTAGTGTCCCTGCTGCCATGTGCTGGAAACAGCACTGTGGAAGGAGGGCTAATGGAAGCTCAGACTCCTCTGCCATGCATTTCACAAATCTGTGAATTATTATTCTGAGATGCTTTTTAGTATCAGCAAGCTATGAGTATCTGTTAGTACATGTCTATTAGGTATATTCTATTTAGGACATGAGCCATGCCTAAGAAAGTGTAGTCTTGTGAGTATTGTTAAAATAATGTCAGAATTTAAACTGTTGTATCTTTTTTGTGTGATTAGGGGCTAAGATCCATTTTTCCCAGAAAGGCCTAATGACAAACTGTTAGTGAGCACACACAGATACAGTTACTTAATTTGTGTGAACTACACTCTACCACCATTTTTCACGAAAACATTGTGCCTTCAGAGTTCATTGTGCATGCATGGTTCCTCTGTCTCTCCAGCTTCACTGTAGCATCAGAAGTGCAACAAATAAACTGATATTTTGAGTGTAACTCATTATTGCAGAATGCTAATTATGGCTCTTCTTCATTTGTTTCTGCAGAATGACAGGAAGGGAGTTTTTCTCTCGATTTCCCAGCCTTTATCCTTTCCTTCTCAAGCAGTTAGAGGTTGTAACCAACACTTTGAACAGGTAAGATGATGTCTAAGAAAACTTTGAAATACAAAGTGAAGTGAAAAGGTTAAACTGAGTTGTCACATACACACCCTAGTGCCATTGTATACATCAATGCTTCTTGAAATGATACAGTTCTAATGTTTTCACTAGAGCTTTTTTCTTTTAACTTCAGCACATTGCATTAAGTCTCTGAAGATTGAACTACTAGTGACTAATTAAGAGTTGCTGTGTTCTTAGGATCAGATGTTAAGGAACTTACATTTTTCAGGGAAACAGAACCCGGGTGTTTGAGTGCCTCACATTTAACAATGAGGCTTCCCAGCATGTTTAAGTGATACGGGGTCATAGGCCCCCAGTAACACCACATGAACACTTCCCAGCCTGTGGCACACTCACTCTGGGGAAGGTCCTTGATCTTGTTTTAAAGACTCCACAAATGGTGGCTGAGAGCTACAATTTGATCAATGCAGATGATACCATTTGGGATGACGCTGTTACCTCCAGGTTCATGAACTTTTAAAGTAAACCAGTGCTGGCTTTGTTTTTTCTTAAAATGCTATGATATAAACTGTGGAAGTTGAGCAGCTGATTTATGGGTGAGGTTCCGCTGACTTTAATGGGCGTAAGGTGGACACTTGGAAGCTGAAGTTTCACCCGTCAGTCCATGTTTTGCAGTCTCTGCTCTAAGAAAAGAGGTTGTGTATATTCTGCACAGCAGTCCACTCTACCTGACGTTATAAAAGGTGACAGTGTCGTCACTGGCAATTTTTGGGAAGTTTTTCTGTTGAAAAAGATTGAAAACGGCTGTCTGAAATGTTGGTCTTGAGTGCTTTTTCATTGTGGGTTAAGACTTGTATCTTATCAGATGTTAAATCAAAAAGTATTGATTTTTAACTTGGTTTTCTGATTGTTTTTACTGTATGAATAGTAGACCCTTGGTGCCAATGACAAGAACTATTCTTTAAAAAACATGTTATTTACAAAACACACATTTCCTTTCAAACTGATGGAAATACTTTCTTTAAATCATCTTTTTATAAGTCAGCTCTCTTCAGTTTCCTGGTTCATAGAGAAACATTATCTGTGCATATTTTTAATACTATTTGTAAATGAAGGCAGCTCACCACATTTGGGAATAAAGGAGGCTTGGAATAATGTGGGTAAGTGAAGCAATACAGCCATGAGTGTCTTCATTAGAGGGGTTCCGTGGAGAAGAACTGAATGCCATATTTCATCCCAGCAGGGTTTGCCCTCCCTTGTAACAATCAGCCTAGGATAACTTCTTGAACCAGAGATGCAGAAGGCTATTTTGTGGGGAAGAGGTTCAAGATTAGCATGAATGAGGATGCTTTTTTTCACCAACTGCTTCTTACATCTTTTTATTTAGTGAGGCTGAAGAGTTGAAAATCCACCCAAGCCTGTTTCTTTTGCTTTTAATCTTGGGAAGACTGTATCCATCTCCAATGGATGGCTCTCACTCAGCCCTCAGCACAGCAGCATTTGTTCCCTTTATTATAAGGTAAGATGATCTTGTGTAAGATAAGGTTTCTTATGTGACGGGAGTTCTTTCTTGAATCTTCACGGGTTTTTTTTGTTTTTTTGTTTTTAAATAAAATGCCTCTCTTCAGTTTTAATCCTTAAAGGAAAAATTGGTAATCATTGGTTGGACTTTGCTGTATTATTAATACTTGTTTTAGAGAACTAGAAGGGATTATTGACTTATGCAAATCATTGCATGACTTGTTTGTAAATCTTCATCTGCAAATACTGTACTGCATCACTGGCTGCCACTGAGAGAGTAGATAAAAACTGATGAGTTTGACAGATTTTAGCAAGATTTGCTCTGCAAGCTTCTTTTCAGTCCTGCAGAATGATTGTTTGCAACATGTAAGTGTAATGTCTAATATATAGATTTGTATATGTGTGTATGTATCTCTTTCCATATCCGTCCACAAATATACATAGCTAGATAAAGATACGGATCTGTCCTTTTTCCAGCCTGTTTATAAGATGACTTTTCAAATATTTATACAGTGTAACTTTCATTTATGTGGTGGTTACAAGAAGATATTCAGCAGATATTTTGCTACTCTGTATGCCTCCTGTTTGGGATTAGGAGCCTCATAAAGGAGCTAGGGATGTGGGGGGCAGAGAGAAATGAGCATCACCAGTATTTGAGAGGAAGTCTTGCTGTCTGTGTGAAAGCTTGAGTTCTGTAGGGTGAGAGACTTGTGTGCTTCATCTTGCTCGTCTAGTAGTGAAACAAGACTAAGTTGTTGTCCTAAGATATTTTAATTTTTTTAAACTACTGTGTATCTTAGAAAATAGCATCTCTATCTGCTTCTTTTTCACAGTGGATGTGATGTGTCTCTTGCCTTTTATTATACTCTATGAATTTTCAAGAATAACTACTAATTATTATTTTTTCCTGAAAGGAAAAACCTGTATTAGGAGTTTTTTAAATGCACTGTATTTAATAATTAAATATGTTTGGCTTTCTGCCATATCTGAATCTTAAATGCTTTTTGGGTAAATGTTTTAAACTATTTGTTGCATCAATACTTGGCTCTGTTTTGATGCCTTTATTAATGCACTGGAGAATGTTTGTTTTTGGTTTTGTTTTTTGGTTTTTGGTTTAATGTATTATTTCAGCATCATTTTGGTTATTGCTAATAGATTCTTTTGATAAGCTTTTGGTTATAGCTTTTTAGTTTTTTAGTCTTTACTTCTGTTACGACCACTACTTTTTGCAAGGTACATACACCAGCAAAATAACTTTTCACACTTAGCTAGCTCATTATCTTGAGGATATTTAAATTCAATCTGAAGATGTGGGAGAGAACCCCAATAAAAGCTTTAAGCTAAGAACCTGGAATAGTTAAGAGACCTATACTGCTGGACATACTTTCCTTTAAATGTATTCTTAGAAAGGAATGATGCAGCAGATAAAGATGATGTTTTCTTTCCATTGATTTTCGTATAAATGCTATGGATGTGGGTATAAAACTAGCATAAAATAACTACATATTTGTGACAAAAAATTGTTGGTGGGTGTACAGACACATGCATTTTCTGTCTCGTTACTTAGCAAAGTATTGAAACTTTTATGGTTGCCAGGGGACAATACCAAGGATTCTGCAGAGGTAAATGTATTTATGATATAGCTCAGTGTGTTGTTACTGGTGTATTTCTGTCTACAGTTCTTACACCTTTGTTCTTTGAATGCTGGGACTGTTTTCTGTTCATTCTGACTGCATTTATTGGAATACACAGGGATTATTTATCTTGGTAAAACACATACATTGCTATTTACCCTTCTCTTTCCCTTTCTACTTTTCATTATGCAATAGCAAATGAACAAAAATAAAATTGTTTCCTATTCATTTGGTTGTGAAGTAACCAATTAGAGAGGATCAAAGAGGAGGTCTGGTGCGCTGTGTACTAAGTCATTAAATTCTGCGTGTAAACTGTTTCTTTGAATTGCTCAGTGCAGTGTTGTGTTCTATAGCATCTGCATATAGACATAATTACATGGCAGTCCAATGCAATTGTAACATGTAATTGCCATGCCTTAGCATGATATTTTTGTTTAGGATGCTGTACCCGTGTCAGGAAGGATAGATGTGGCACAGAGAGAGGAAAGGTGAATATGACCCATAGCTGGTCCTAATACCCCTTCCAGGGCTGAGCCTGCAGTGAAGTGACATTCACTTGCTGCACTGAGAAGATGAACAGAAGATTGTTTGCAAGCGGGTGAGCAGTTCTGTGAACAAAACTGGGCTGAGCAGAAAAAATTCAAGTTGGGCTTTTGAAGAGTTTCGCTTAAGCTCGAGTGGAATTTTCCATCTAGTGGGAGTAGAGCTGTGGTTGCTCTGACCGTGCCGAGATGAATTGCACAATATGAGCAGGATTAAATGCTGCAAGGACAAATCTCAATCTCAGTGCATACAGTTGTTACTCCCTGTTGAGCTAGGACATTTGATTACCTATCTGCAGTTCTATTAAGCTATTTTCCCCCTGCAGATGTTTTATTTGGAAGGGAACACTTTGATTCACAACTTATTACCTCACTTTTTTTTAAGAGCTAGATAGGTCTGTTTTAATGGTTACTTTCTAAGATGAAAGAATGTACAGCATGTTTTTGATTAACAAGGGAGGTAATCGGGAGGTAATGTTTTAAGTATGAAACAAAAACATAACCTCCCTTTTGCCTCCCTCTCCCCTTTTCAAAGACCTGTAATCTCTTCAGAATGATCTAGAATTGAGTTACCTTGTGTCCTCTCCTACCATGGCATTGACAGTGTGTTTGTTTAGTGTTAGATGTTCTGGGCTGAATGCTCTGAAGGAATAAAATGGGTATTGCTGTATTAACTCGAATACTTTTTCACAAATTGAAGTCTAGCTCTATTTAAGAGTCTGACTTCTTAATCTTTTAGAAAGTCTTTTTTTTTTTAAATTAACTTTAAAATGCCAAACAATATAAGGTTTTAAAACCTTGTTGGGTATATGTGTCTTGGCTTCCCTTGACAAAACTTAATTTTTCAGGAAATTTCTTCTTTAAAACTTCAGCCAATATACAGATGTCAAAGCAGTGCTACTTCTAGGTGTATTATGTTGCAAGAAATATGAATGTCTTTCTATGAAATTATGGAGTTATGAAATAGACACTATTTTCTTGGACAGAGTTTTGTAATCTGTAATGTATCTTTGTGCAAGATGGAGGAACTAAATTCCTAAGTGCCCTGATGCTGTTTCCAGTCAGGGACCAGGGTGGGTGGCAGTGGGAAGGACTTTACAACTATTTTTCTCTTCTGCCCTTCTCTATCCACCACTCTGGACTGACAGGGTTTTGGTTTTGCATTTGAGAGCTTGTTGATGTACAAGGATAATCACTGTGAGTGTTAATGATGGACACTAGGAAAACAAAACAGTGTGTGGTGAGGAAAAGTTTTATGTAGGATGAAACATTGTCATTTTTTGATTAAAAAAAGCTTTAAAAGCCTGTAGCCGTTCCTAGCGCAGTGCTTAGGGAAGGACAGAAAATATTCTTACCGTCTTTGAGTTTTGGAAATAGATTGATATGGGTTTATTTTAGTTTCCTAGTAAACAGAGCAGATGACCATGAAATCTGAAGCTTTCTGTGTCAGTTGTCTTCCTATTTCATGAATGTGAGAGAGCTCACTTCTTAAGGAAAAGGACTCAGATGTAGTAGTATTAATATTGCAGAAGGTAGTGTAAATTTAAATTTTCACCAATCAGTAATGTTACTTGGGTGTAGGTTGCTCATTTGAGAAAGTTATTCTTTGTTGACTTGTGCCTATAAGTTTGATTGCTCTATATTGTGTTATGACAAGGTCTGTATGAGCTTCACAGGAATGGGTCTAGGGTGAGATGGTATAATAAAGAAACAAAATTCAAAAGTAAAGTCAAAAGTTTTTGTGAGACTTAGCAACAAATCCTAAATTTTAGATATAATAAACAGCACAAAAACCAGACAATTGTTGAAGCTGTAGCAGAAAGATCTCTTCAAGTTGTTTGAGAAGAGCTAAGTGGAAATAATTCATGACTATATATTTTATAAGTTGTAATTGCTGTTTGTATAAGTTTAAATGCAGGTTTGCTGGCGTTTGTTTTGTTTCACACACATACACTAGTATGTGTGGGTTTAGTACACCATCCTTTAGTTGACTTGAAAGCAACCATCTGATTTTCTGGAGGCTGAGCACTAGTACATGTTGGTAATTGGCCAAATAAGGTAGCTTACTCTGCTAAGTGTGCTTTCTCTTTCTCCTCTTTTCCCTGTATTTTAGTGTGGCATGGCAGCACTAGAATTAATACTAAAGCTTCCCTGGTTTCAGCTGTCATTTCTGTAAGACTGGGAATCTTACCAGGGGTCTGATAAGGAAAAGTTCTGTGGGAATGTCTTTTTGTATTAGATTAAAAGAGCTACATGTGTTTGTTGCAGCCTTGTATTAAAATAGCTGCTTTTGATTACAGTTGTTTATGAAAACATCCCCCTGGGTTCCCATATCAATTGCACATCGTCTCAGTCTTTGGTCTCTGTTTTTTAAATTTATTTTGGGTGTTTTTTTAGCTCCTAATGTTTGTTTAGTATGACTGCTCAGCATTATAACTGTCTGCAAATACTGCATTATTTGAAATCCCTGTGAGAGTGGGAGCAGGCTCTGACTCACTGGAATGCCCTGTCCTTCTTGAGGAAGCTCATGGGGATGACCAGTCATTGCTAGATGAAGACAGATATCCTTTTTATTGTGGGCAAAGTTCCCAAAACATGGGCTGGCCTAGACACTTGGAAAAAAATCAGCAATGTGCACCCCTAAAGCATACATTGTTTATTAGGTTTTTGTTATTAAATCTCTTGCCTGACATCTAAAGTGGAAATTTTGCATAGCTAGGAGGGGAGGAGGAGGGAAGGACAGGAATCCATTTCTCCACTGAGCTTATCACTAATGATTTGGGACTTGGTCTTGGAAGTCTCCCATTTCTACTTATTCTGTTCTCTGTGCAATCCTGATTGCATAGTGATTAATACTGATCTGTAAAAATATTTATGGGTCACTGTAAATATTTTTTAATAATAAGGGTTTTGATATTTTTCTTCCTTTTAGCAATTTTAAATAACAGTTATAAACAGGCTGTAATTTTTTCCAATTTGATTAAGTTCAAAATGTAGTGTAGAGAGAAAGGCAAAGGACTTGATTGGCAGTAGGCTGCTCAAAACCCTCTGATCTACTGAAACTATTTATTCATCTTCTACATTCTTTACTGTATTTCTGTCTTTTCTTTCCTCTGAAGCTGTAGACAGGTGTGTCATATCCAAGTGGTGCTGATGGGAAATAACACAATCCTTAGGTATTTGTTATTAATTTTATTCCAGTTTTCACTGTGTTCATCAGTCATTGGCAGATTATTGTCTGCAGCAGTTTAGGAAATATGCACAAGCTGCAGGGAGCTGTCAGATTCATGGGAAATAGAGGGTGACATCTAGCAGAGAGGTATTCATCATAAGCACTGAGTGTAGCTCTCTTTTTCCAGTGTTGCTGACTCCTGTAGAGGACCAGTGCCTGAGATCCTGGGTTAAAATTTGATGTATGTTGTATTTGATATATACTTACTTGAAACATGATGCAGTGAAAATGTGATGGGGTGCTGAACTGTCAGCATATGATTAGTGAATTTTATTATTCATTTATGTACTTAAAATTAACCAGTAAATGCTCTGCTGGGCACGATAAGTATCCAAAAAATAACATTTACCTTATTCTGGAAAAGTATTTGCAGGAAGGAACATGGAGAGAAATAATGCATTAACTATCCAGAGGATGATAAGGAAAACAAGTATAATGATATTTTAAAAAGCTGGTATTCTTTAAAAGGAGGAGTCTGAGTTTGAGAAGAATCACTATTGGGAAGGCTTTTTAGCATTGGGCTGGATACTTGTGGTGAGATGGCTGAAAGGGAAGTGTCTTTGAGAACCCAGATCCTTTGGATGCTTTCATGGGTCTGATGATATGTTTTTTTAATTACTCATATTGCAGTTTTGCTTGCAATCATCTGAAGCTGTGAAAATCATCACAAGGTGCTGAGACTTGAATTTTCCATTCAACTTCCCTTTCATGGAATTCAAAATAATGATAGAGTTGCTAAGACAGAAAGTAGTCTTTGTTTTGCTTTTTTCCTGTTTGGATAGTAAGTGGTGTGTTTCTGTTATTCTGCAGTTGTGGAACATCATGGTGACCATTTACAAATCAACAAAGTAGAAATATGGTTGTGAATGAAATTGAATTTTACATGATCTTGAGTTATGAGGAGTTGTTTTTTTCTCTAGAGTGCTGTGAACCAAAATGGAGGTTCTACCCTCATGTGGCTTCAATGATAGTTAAATAAACCTAGAGGCTTCCTACCTAGAGAAACTCTTTGAGATTTCTTAAGGGGAATTCAAGAACAGATGCCATTTAAATTGTGTCAGCATATTTCATAGGAAATCTGCATTTGACAAGGACATATTTCTGTTTCTCTGAAGTTTATACCCAGTATTAGTAATAGTTTTCATAGACTCAGATGTTAAAGATCCTGGGTGTTTTGGCTTGCTAAACCACAACAATTCAAGTTTCTGATGTTGATTCAGCTTGGTATCAGTTGGCCACTTGTTTACATTAACCTGGACCTTGGTGACAAGAAGAGAGAAATGTCTGTAATTTTTCCTTAGAAAGCCCTTGGAAACATATGGAGAAACAGCTCCTGGCAGAGCTTGTGGACAGCTTTCACAAATAAAAGCCTGTGTACTTTGCCTACATACTTTCTGCAATATTTATGGCTATTCTGCTTCATTAAGTGCTTGTGTGGAAAATACTGCCCTTACAAAAACAGAGTTTTATCTTAATTGCCCAAGTTGGAAGAATAAAATACTTAACACAGTGTATAAAGAGACTAGAAGTTTGGGCAACCATTAACTTCACTTTAAAGGAAATAGATAAGAATTTAGAGATTTAGTACTGCATATATAATGTGAAATTAAATTTGGCTTGTTTCTGTCCATGGTTTTGTTCAAACATTTTCTGAGCTACATTTATGGGTTGATTATAGATCTAAAACCTCCAGCAAACTGTTGCTAGTTCTGTAATATTTTCCTACTCTTCAAGGTAAATATTGAGAAGCTATATCAAGTCTCAGGTTTTTCTGGGTTTTTAATCTTAGATGAAAGAACAAAAAAATATCTTCTGGTCAAATACAGGTTTTCACAGAGAAATAAGTTTTTAAAATTAAATGCTTTGGATACTTTAATTGCTAAGAAACATTAAAAAAAAAAAGAAAAAGAAAACGGTTGTTTCCTTAAATAAAAGAACACAAACCAAGGGATTCAATAAATGAACAAAGGGAGCTGTAGATGCATGTGTAGCCAATTATCATTGATACTGCAGGAAACCTTACTCTCCAACTAACAAATAGGTACTGTCCTGCTGCTTCATCTACAGTATAGAAGTCCAAGTTACTTAATTGTGTGGAAGCATGAGTGTTATTTTGAATTCTATTTTTGGACTTCACTTAGCTTGAAAACCTGCCACACTGCGTTTGAAGTTGCTAAAGGTATTCCCTTAGAAAATAATTTGAAAGGGAAAAAATGAACTAGTATATAATCCTGAGGAATGCATACAGTGCTCTTGAATCTTAATAACCAAACTCATAACAGGAGCTGAATCTGATGCTAAATGCTTTTCTCTGTGATCTTTGACCACCATCCATGTTTTTCCCTGCTCTAATTTCTTAGTTTTAATTCCTGTTTAGGAATTGATGACAAAGCTTGGGTTGTAGAGTTGTATCATGGAGGAAAAACAAAATCTCCTTCTCATACCATCTACTGTGTCTATACAGAATCAGACAGAACACAATTTTTTTCTTAGAGTGCTTTTGTTAGGACTTTGTGGCACAACTAGCTTGAGGATTTAAAGAGTACTATCTATGTGACTTATTTATTTATATTTTTCAATCACTTTTATCTTTTAAAAGCTCTGGTGGCTGTTAAAATGCTTTTACCTGCAGGCAGAGGTGGTTGGTGTGAATTGCAAGGTCTTTCCTGCCTCATGCTGCTATCTTCTCCCAAACTCTTTGTGATGGTGGTAGAATACTTGGTTTGGCTTAGAAGCTCAGAGGCCCCTTCTGCAGAACATTCACTGTTTTATGAATAAGTCATGACATTGTTATTAATGCACAGATCATGTGACAACAGCAAGTAAAACATGGAAATAGACATTCTTCTCCTTGTTAGTCTTTCTAACAACTGTAGGAATTATTTAATATAGGGAACATATTTTCAGCAACAGGTGTAATTTTTCAAATTAATTCTACTCATTTATTTCTGTGACCTTTATCTAAAAGGTAATCCTTATTTGTGTTATTAATTTGGGTAATATGAAGTCTGTTGAAGTAGAGAAATAAGAAAGGGTGGAAAATAAACACATAGGAAACACCTGCAGGTTTGTTTTTTCTTTTTTTTTTTTTTTTCACAAAGGAAGCTTAAGATATTATTTGCAGCTAGTGTTCTGTTGTTTGTAGCCAGAGTAATAAATTAGATACTTTGATGTGCAGAGGAGTATGGAATCTTTGTGCCTTATGAGAGTTGGCCATAAATCACATCAGTTGGGAGGTGGTTCAGGATCTGAGGCTGGAGCTGGAACGGAGCAGTGGAAATGCATTGAATTGAATCTACAGTTACACGGAGCGAAACCTTCTCAGATTTATTGACTTTTTGTTCTTGATCATGGACTGTTTCAAGTAAACATGTTTACATCCAATTCCTCATGCACCTAGATAAACAGTACTGAGTTCAAGGTGAAATACTACAGTTGTTAATAGCCCTCAGGATTGAATAGAAGTACATCACATGAGAATTTTGCAAGTTTTGTTCTTGTTGCTGCCTTGAAGTATAATAAAATTAGGTTGCCATAATTTTTGTTTTTACATATAACAACATTTTAGATCATTCCTAGATTTTAAAGTCTGCTTATGTCAGACCTGCACATAAAGGTAGTGTCACATACTTGAAACACTTTCCCCCCATCACTCCCAAGCACCTTTCAAATCATAGAAGATGGGACAGTTTTAAATATGGCTTTGCACACACATCCATACTATCCAAATGGATGCAAGACTCCATTGCTCATATTTCCTGCACAGAGGATGAGCCTGGAGCAGATTTGCCTTGTGTTGTTGCCAGGTGAATCTCAGAGTCTGGATGGTGAAGTGCAAGGTTTGGAGGTCCTTTTCTGCCAATGTCCTGACAAGGCAACTGCTGTCACATAAATGAAACTCATCTCAGGGATGGCAGCATGCTAAACTGCTGTAGGAGAAGTAACCTGAGTAGTTTCAGAGCCTTAAAATTCTTCTTCCTTAAGCTGCTGGGTTTTGCTACAGATACAAACTAAGTTACTGTGATTGCCAAAATTGTGCAATAATATTTCTTGATGTAGCTTTTGAGATTACTTGCCATAATGGTTGCTAAATTCAAGATAAAAATTTTAACAACACAGGTAGTGACTCAGTGTTAAAATGTATGGTTTGGAGCTTGGTATAACAATGGGCAACAAGTTGCTGTATCTGGTTAGAATATTATTTTTCTGTTGCTCAGTTGTTTTATTTGCATTCAGTCTTTCTATCTTTTTTTGGTCCTGTTTAGTTTTATTTACAGGTAAGAGGTTAAATGTAAGTGGGATCCAGTAAAAATCAAAACTCTGTTCTAAGGTGCTGCTAGAGGATAGAAAAACTGGTATATTTTTTGACATTCTCCTGGCAAACTTCTTGCATGATTCAGGAATGAAGCCAAGTACCTTCAAAACATGAGAGATATACACCTAAGTGCCTTCAGGGTATGCAGAAGTTCAGGCATAGGTCACTAGTGGTGACTTGGCATGACATCTGGCATATGCCTTGAAAGGAGGAGTATTTTTTAAATATTATCAGTGCTGTTTCTTGCTGGGGAGTGGGGATTGGAAACAATTCATTTTCTTTGAGTGTTAGATTTAAAAATAAATATTTTAAATAAATGAGAAGAAACAGTAGAAGTCTTAATCCATCTCAGATTTGGGAAGCTGTTTGTTGATGTGAAATACCTTCCATGTGTTCCCATGCATGTTCCTATAAAGCACATAATTGCTCCTATGCTTTTGTGATGCTTTTGTTCCTTAGTACAGACTTCATTGGCCTGCTGTTCTCAAGGTGTGACTGCACCCTGGAGTGTCAGAAATTGTGCATGAATGCAGAGCAGGTGTGTAGGACAGTGGCAGGCTGGTGGCTGGGTTGCCCTTTGAGCAGGTAAGAGCTGTGGGATTGCATTTCCCTCAGGCACAGAATGTTGCAGAGCCAGGTCCACAGCATCCTGGAGGAGTTCTCCATGACTGGACACCTGTGTGTTTGCTCTGCAGGAGGAATTTAGGCAGATGAGAAAATTTTGCCTGTAACATGAAACTGCTTTCTTCTTTCAAAATATAGAGCAGTCACTTCTATTTTCATAATAAATTTGATAAAATAATAGAATGGAACTAAATTTAGCATGTAAAATACTGTATCTCCACATATTTAGGTACATGTGTTAAAAGTCTTTGAATTTTTAACAAGACAAAGAAGTTAAAAACAGGTTATGTAAAAATATGTAATAATTCATTGTACTGAGCTTGAGGAAAGTACCTTGCACAAATTAGAGGAAACCCTGGAATTCTACCCATTTTAAATTCCTCCTGTGAAAACATGTCAGATTCCTTGGTATCTGTAAAAGGTCATAAACAAAATCAAGAAAATGTGGTTCAGCAGAGCTGAAAGAATGGTTGCAGACAATCACTTTTTAGGTTGCAGTTTACTGTGAAGTAGAATTAAAATGTTTTTGTTTAAAAAAAAAAAAAAGGAAGTTCTTTTAGGAATAGCCAAACTGAATTTCTTCTTGCATCCTGTCAATACAGGATTGAAGCTTTTCCCTGTGGCAGAACTTCTGATTGGGACTGTTCTGCTTTAGCAGCCTGTTGTGAAGGATGGCCAGCCTTTGAAAAGGAAATGTAAAGATGGTCTTTGTAAAAATCACAATAGAACATACAGCCTTATTTGCAAGGGTGCAAATTGCTTCAAAAACCTGTTGTTCAGAGGATAGTTCCTCTCTCTAGTTCCTCTGAAGGAGATCTGTCTCTTTCAGGCATGCCATGCCATAATATATCTATTTCAGTTAAGACTCTTCAGTTTCTTAGTGTTCAAAACCCTATTAATTTGGTTGATGGTTCAAGATGGAACACGTTCTCTGTATGTCTTCCATGTGAACTAAAGTAGACTACTGCTTTGAGTACTGATTTAAATTTGCTACAGATAGTTGGGAATTTAGAATACCTTTGAATTTCTTTTAAATTTTTAAAGTATGTAGGCATGACTCTGCAGAGTTTTTTGGGGTTTTTTTCAGCAGAGGTCAGAATCATTTTGGCAGGGAATAATCTCATCTACTTGGGGTTGTGTAAGCTGAAAATACATAGGAAGCAATTCAGGAAAGGGATGAGAGTATTAGAGTAGGGATAGGCCGTCTCTCGAATCATCACAATCATCTAGGATGTATCAGAGCATAACTTCAGCTGCACTGCATTTTCCATCACCTAAGACATTTGGCCTTTTATGTCTCAACCCTCTAGTAGTTTTTTCAGTTTTCTGGGTGGCTGAATTGTACCTGCATTACCAAAACTGACAAATGGAAGAATTGCTGGCTTCGAAAGACTTAGCCTAACCTGCTTCAGGACTTTTACTCATGTCAGTTTAGTATACATGCTACTGAAGTAGCATATGACTGGTTAATGTGTTATTGTTAGTTCATTCTGTATGTACTTTCATAAATCTTCAGCCTGTCATCAAAACCTTAATAGCACTAAAAGATAAAATATTATTTTTGACATTTGATTTATATGGGATCTTGCATCTTGGCAGTTAATTTTAAGTAAAAAGTAGTTTTCTTTTAGGTACTAATTGGAAATAAGGGAAAATTATTTTACAATGTGTCTTTTATTTCCTGCTATTGAATGTGTTCTAAAAACCACTGGAATGTTTGCCCCACAGTTTAGTAGACGCCGTGTTGTGTTCTCGTAGAAACGTCTGATTAACAACATGGAGCTAACAGTTTAAGTCAAACCCATAATACATTTGAATGTGATTGGTAAGTAACATAAACATCCTGAAAGATGCTACAGGACTATATTCTTACCTGTTTAATGGCATAATTGCATTATTTCCTTTTTATTTTTTGCTTTATGTAAGCACCAGAACTTGTGAATGAAAACAGGTCCACTGGCACAGCTCTAGTGTGACTTGTTTCCCGGCTGAGGCTGAACGCTGGGTTTGTGAGAGCTGTTTCAGTTCCATTACCCCTGGCTGCGTTGCAGCAGCCGGTGGTGGCTGGCTCCAATGGAGGTGTCTCTGTTTTCCAGGTGCGGGCAGTCCCCCGTGTTCCGCTGCCGGGCGATGGCCGGCCGGGCGCTGGTGCCTTTGGTCATGGCCGGCGAGGCGGCGCGCACGCTGCTGGCGCTGCTGCGCGGGCTGCCGGCCCCCGCCGCCCGCCGCCTGCGACACAACGCCCTCCACGGCACCCTGCTGCAGGTAAGCTGCCCGCTCCGCTGACACTCATTGGCCTTCCTTTGGGAGGGATTTGGGGTTCGTTTGGTTTTTACTCTAGGGGTTTCTTTTTACCATGAGTTGTGCTTAACATTCACACGTTGTCAAAACATACGTGATGACTGCTTTTGAGTTCATTCTGTCAATGATAAATGTAGAATGCACATTTCAGCTGTCATTTCAAGGTAGTAAGCTGTAAGTAATAACATTTACATTTCATATAATGTTTCATCTCCTGAGATTGAAGTGCTTTAAGAGCAAATATCCCTATCTGAACGTATTTACAGAGAGATCTGTGTTACTTGCCCAAAACGACTGAGCAAATCCAAGGCAAAGCTGGACTCCATGCACCAATAGCATTGTATATGTATTCAGACTTGCTACTTATCCACATAATTATTCATTACTTCATTTGCTTTCCTGCTACAACAGCTTCCTGTCAGTGTGCTCTACAAGTTGTGGTAAGCTTTATACTGTTGTCTTCTGGAAACATTCTGGACTACTGCCCACTTATCAGAAATTTCTTCATTCTCCATATATCATTCCCATGGTTTATGGGAGTCAGCTCACTGTGTTCCATTTTTAAGCTATCATGGTAATAAGTTACTGATTCTTATTGCCTGTTTTTCACAAGCAATCCTCCAACAAAGCCATATTGTATATGATCAGCTCTGTTGGTCTGTCTTAGTTGGCAAGCTTTCCAGGTACACATTCCCACTGTAAGCTGTGTGCTGGCATTTATATGGTTGTTTTGATTTGGTTTTTAATTGTATTTCTTCCAACACATTATTTTCTTTAAAAATCAAGACTTTAAGGAAATCCAGGAAATGAGTGAAGTCGCTCTAGGGCTGTTAATGTCAGTTTTACCTTTAAAGGGTTTCATGCAGTTCAATCTGGATTTAGATGATGGTTGGTCACAGTGAAGGGTTTTGCAGGATGTGGGATGGACTCCTGCTCTGAAAAGCACCTGATACATGCAAGTGATTGGACCTGTGAGCTGCTGTGTCTGTGTGGGAAGGGGGGATTGCCATCCTCAAATTAGCTGTGCAGCCCTGCTCTGTCACATCTCCTGAAGTGTTAGGAAGAGAGGGTTGTTCCAACAGTGAGAATGAAATGCTTTCACAATCCAAAATGATAACACTACTCATGAGGGTGTGGACTGGCAGTAGTGTATAGAGTTAATTGCCTTCTTTTCAGCTACCTGGAAAAAAAATAATCATTATGGAGGGTGGATATGAAACAGAAAAGGATGATCTAGTTTTTAATTCAGTATTGCTAAAATGATCTTACACATAGGTGTAGGGAGCTTTCCACACCTGTGAGGTGAGAGATATTCTCAGAGCTTTAACCTGATTTTTCATCAGTTTGAGCAGCTACTAGGAGCTGCTGCTTCAATTTGTACTGCCCAAGGAGAGAACAGTGCTGTCAGAGAATGATATTCTTCCAAAAAATGTCAGTTGCACCATAACAGTTCAGTGGTTTGGTTTCTCACATTTGTCTTGGGCTTTGCTGTTATTGCTTATGAACCAAGGGTGCTCAAAATCTTTATTTAATGCTTAATTTAATTTAGTGTATGGCTGACATGTATGGCAACTATGTGTTGCTAGCTTAAGATAAGAAAACATTTAGAAGAAATGCTGTAGGGTGGTAAAGATGTGCAGAAAATGGAGGTAAGGCAGTGATTTTTGTTGTAGCTCCAAATTACCAATGGCAGGTAGTTCAACCTGTAGTTAGCTTGCACCTTCATTAAGCAGTACAATGAGGAAAGTATTTTTAGAGGTTACTGGATGCCTGGTTTCAATTTTCTTTTTATCAGTGTTAATTGGGACTTGCAAAGCTGCTGGTAAGGTATATTGAAATGTAGAAAATTTTTCTGGGGACTATTGGTTAAAGCACTGTTTCCCAGAAGGCTTACTTGAAGAGATGGTGATCTGGCAGTGTTGAAAACTGTTTGCACTGCTTTTCCATGACACAGTGGAGGATTTATCATCCTCCTTGATATAAAGCCAAAACAAAAATCTCTACTAAAAAGAGAAAGTCTGTACAAAACTCAATAAAATATACATTTTTCCAGCAATGCAAGGCCAATATCTTTTGAAAATGGAATTCAGTAATTTCATTTGTTCGGTTACATGAGAAGCTACTAAGTTCATTGCTCAAGTTTTTTATTTCAGTGTTCATATACTGTCAAGTTCTGAAAAGGAAGGCTGGAATTACTCAGAATTAGGTGGCAGTGCCAGATGTAGTAAATCGTGAAGGTATATTTCAGTCATGTTTCAAAGTTATGTAATCACTTCAGATCTGTTGCAAGCCAAATGTTAATTTATAGAAAGATAATTCAAAAACAGTTCAGCATGTAGTGCTTGTCCAGACATAGCTTGGTTTTCAAAATACTTTGATTGCCAGTAAGTGTTTTTTTTTGACAGTGGATGTAGATGTGTTAACTTCAGACCTCTGCATTATGTGAAAACATCTTTTTCTCCATGGTGTTTTAACTGTGGCTCAATTTGCCTAGGAATATGAATGCACATGAGGATAAAATAACACTATGCTTTACAGATTTTATACAACATCTATTTTTCAAGAATTACTTGAGGGATGCTGCTGCACTCTAACACTTGGGCATCTGATGGTATTTTCAAGAGGTAGTTCTGCATCAAATGTAAACAAATGCACTGACTGAAAAAAATCTTTTCTATGCTTAATGTTTCCTTTATGTGTACAATTTTTTACTCCATAATCCACATCGGTCTGGGTTGCTGGAAGTAAATAAATTTTCTAATTCACAAGAAAATGCAGAAATTTTGTACTAGCTTTTTTGGCTAATGAAACATTTCTGGCTTAAGACCTAGGCTTTATAGCTGATCAGCTGAGAGGAAGAGCTCATCCAGAGCTTTGTGTAGGGACTTCTGGAAGAGTATCAAAATTTGACTAGGGAAATCTTTGTTTGTGATTCTTTTTGACTTTTGGCAGTTGCCAAGGAACTTACAAATATTTGTGAAGTTAGTGAGGTTTCCTTATCAGAGGATCAAATGTTCTTTTGACCTTCTGCGTCTTTGGGATTGGAATTTCTGCAGTATATATTCCATCTTTCCAGAAAAATTGAGAAATTCAGAGTGAATTAGGCAAGGCTGCCTTTTACCTTCACATCCCCAATCAGTCATTCCTTGGATTGAGTTCCAGCAGAGCTCCTCTCCTTGTTTCCTGTGCTGCTTTTATCTGGGAGTTGTCACCAGCACTCTCTCAGGGGTCTCTGGGTTGCTTGCACGGTGCTGTCTCGGTCACCCCCAGCTGCCAGGTGCTTGAAGCCCCCCTAGAGGAGCAGGGCCTGGTGGCACAAGGCTGTTTCCAGCTGTCTGTAGAGCCCCTTGTCCACTTGTTCTGCCTGGTTTGGCAGCTTGTAGCAGACACTCCCTGCAGTGTCACCCACACTTCAGTCCTTAGCTGTAAGCTCCCAGCTGGCTCGTCATCCATCCCCAGGCAAAGCTCTGTGCATTCCAGTTGTTCTGCCACAGGGCTCAACCCCACTCTTCCCATCTTCCCTTCCTGTTCTTCTAAAGAATGTGCATCCCTCCATTGCATTACCCCAAACATGTCAGCTATTCTATCTTGTCTCCATGATCCCAGCAAGACCACAGACTGCAGCTGCATACAGACCTTTTAATTCCTCTAATTCTTTAAACCCTTCCTTTGGGTGCTTCGAAGTGAGGAAGAGTTACAGGGACCCTATAAAGATTTTTCCAGAAAACAAGGCAACACCTTTATTTCATCTGGTTGTGAGTTATTTATGATGATTAAAACACCCTCCCAAATGCATAAACTTGCAGATCGGTTTGCCAAGGAAAGCAGATGTTAGACTTCAGCTTTTTGTTTTTATCTCGAGAGAATCAGTTAACTTGATTGATGCTGGATTTTTAAGCCTGTGTGATGTGCATAGTTGGAGAATCCAGTTGTTTTTAAGTACAGTGGAATAGCAATAGTATGACTGGAGCTTTCAGTCACGGTTCTGTGCTTATTAGTTTCCAGAAATCTTTTTCACATTTGTGTGCTGGAAAAATCTGTACTCCAATGAGAGTGTGTATACCCTTACATGCAGTTCAGATCAAGAAGAATCCACTGGGCAGCTGCCATTAATCATGAGCAGATGTAATTACTGTTAAGGTTTATTTGCTTTTCAAATGAATGAATCTGCACATCAATTGACTCATTATCTTGTGTTTTATCAGTTTGATCTTCACATACACTTTGGCAAGCCTACAGTTACATATTTTCAGAACACAGGGGATAAGGTCAATGAAAGTTATTAAAAGATACATTGTTTTCATTAACTTGTCTGTGCCTTGTTCTGAAATGTTGAAGGTACCTGCTTTACTTTCTACATGTTGACAGTGTCTAGCTTAAGATTGAGATACAAACCTGTACAAAAAGGTTTGCTTCTCTTATTTGGCCGTTCTATTTGAAGAGCTTTTTGCTTGCTTCTCTTCAGTATTTTTTGAGCATGGATTAGGAAGAAGGAGGATTCAGTGACTTTTCCCTCATCCCTTGCTACTTTTATATGGAGGGAACCACATGACTTGGTCTGTGTGCCTCCATTTGCTGCCTTCACCAGGAGATGGACTGCACAGTCCAAGATAAAGCTTTTGATAGCAGTTCCTGGCTGCACATGTCATTAAAGAAAATTGCTGTCTGGAATCTGCTTTGGTCATGATAAGTCTTTTCATTTTTGGTGGTACTTTGTACAAGCAATCAAACAACTGCATAGAATATATATTTTTTTTAAAATCCTCTGCTGGTGTGTCATATTCTTGCAGATGGATCCTTCCTGTTATGACTGGTTTTGGTCACTTGCTATAACTCAAATGTCGCAGAAATTCTGCTGGCTCTGCTGTGGTCCCTAGGAGCATCTCTATCCCCCATCTTCTCATCTGGGGCTTGGCTGGTAGCTACTCTTCTTCTCAATCTCATCTTCCCACTTATTCCTGTTACTTTGTCACTCCTACTGATTTATCCTGAGATTTGTTCCCTGAACATATGCCAATGTTTTGCATTGCAAGAGAAAAACTGTATTCCTTCTCTCTGGGGATCTGTTCTTAAAGACATGCAAAATATAACTGGCAGATGAAACAGAGAATTTGTTAGGCTTTGGTGCAAGGTTAAAACTTCATGAAGATAAAAATGGAAATTCACTTACTTAATGTTGTTTTGAGTGTCAGCAATCAGCAGTCATTTGCTCTTCACAAATTGTTATGCTTAATATTCAAACTTTCTCCAAACTTAATTTTTATCCACAAAGTTCTATGGTGCTAGAGCAGCCAGCTGGTTCAAAGAAGGGTGTGTTTGTGTGTGTAAGGTTGATTTTTCCTTGTTTGTTTGTTTTTTGTGATCACTAATTCAAACAGTTCTGTTAAGCATATGAATGCTTAAGTTTTGTGCAAGGAATGCTGTTTTGATATTTTGAACCTTTTTGTTTAGTTTTTGAAACAAGCAATACTTGCTCAAGTCTAAAGAACAGAATGAGTCACATTGACTCAGTTGCATGTGACAGAAATTAGACTTATAGGAGATACTGGGCTTCATAACTCTTTACATTACTTAACATTCATTTTAATAATCAGGCTTCTTACAGACTTCATTGGGTCAAGAAGCTGGCAGTTACTTTTCAGGGAATAGCAGCATCTTATAGAACTAGTCCCACCTCTCTGAAAACTCTTTAAAGTGAAAGAATCTAGCACCTTTGTGTTAAAAGACAATAATATGATTAAAACACTTGCATGGTTGCATGGTAGGTTTTTCTGTAGAGGACTTTTGTCATAGAATCATGGAATTGTTTGGGTTGGAAGAGATCTTAAAGATTAGGTTCCAACCCCCTGCCCCCGGGTTTCTCCTACACTAGAGACCCATCTGGCCTGCCCTTGAATACTATGAAAGTCATATATGATTTCTTTTTTTTTTCTTTTTTTTTTTTTTAGAGTTTATTGAATACTTCAAGGTTTGTGCAATGGTAGAACTTCAAATTATCTGTATCAATTCTTTGGATACACTGATTCTTTAAATCTTAATGGAGAGCTGGAAGAAATTATTTAAAGATGAAATAATTGATTTAAAGGATGGTTGGAGCCTTCATTAGAGCAGGACAGGAACACAACCTTCTAACAGCTGTACTGGGTCATGTAAAGAGTTGTCTGAGTCAGGGTGCTCCCTCCAGCAAGGACTGATAGCACAAGCCTAGGAAAAAGAGTAAGGCAGATGAAGCAGCTGGACAAACATCTGCATGTGCTGTCTTAACTTCCAGCACTTTTGAGCCAGAGATGTATGGATGCGACTTTTTGGAAGGTAAAAGTTTAGTACATTATGGTACTAATGAAAAGCAGCATTTCAGGATGAAAACATGAGTATGTTAGGTAGTTTAATTATCTGGCAGAATTGTTAAGACAGGTTGTTGTTGATGAAAGTAATGAAAGTAGAGTGCCTAATGAATGTGGATTCCTCTTTCCTTCCTTTGAGAAAGGGAGGATTTTAGCTGAAATGGCTCCAAAGGAAGGTCAAGCTTTAGGTATTTCAGATTGTGATCACTCTTGTGTTTTATGAGTTTAATACTTGAATACTTACTCAGAGGACTAAATGTAGCTTAAATAATTTGAAAATAAAGCAGGAAAGAATGATGCATGAAGGAGAACTCCCATGCAGTCACCGGACCTTCCTTTTATTGGACTGAATAGGTAATAAAACCCCACAGACACCAGTGACTAGGGTGTGAGAATATGAGGAGACAAGTCAAATACATTTTGAAGGTCATTATGGATGCTGGTCCTTGTTGCTGGGTGAAAGAGAGAGGTGTACTATTTATTAATTTCACCTAAAATTCCTTAATGTGAATTAGCAGCAGTGGCCATATTTTTTTCTTGTTTTGATTTGAAGACAGAAGATCTGCAGATTCTGAGAGAATGAATGCAGAAGTAGTGTGTTGTTTACTTGGCTTTATTCAGTAGCCTAGAAACATTGTCTATGGTGAATTACATTTTATTTGTCTTGGCAGTAAAGTTTGAAGTGTAGCAGTTCAGTGTTGGCTTATAAAAACTCAATATAGTAAACAAACCTTACATTATCTACTGATCAAAGAAATAAACCTGCTAAAATTAAATGTTTTCCAGTGAAACTTCCTTTCAGCTGTTTCTTTTCTAACTTAAGTTTTTAGTGTTCAAGATAAGCCTTACTTTTAAGATTAGTTCAAACAGAAAAGAAATACTGATGTCAAGTTGGAAACATTCACTTATATGGAGCTGGCAATAACAGAACAGTTGTCTCATTTCTCTATGTTGTAAATTCATATTGACTGTTACAAAAGGGTACACTGATATAAGGAGGCAGTAAGCATTTGAGAATGAGATTTGTATCTGTGAATGCAACAGAAATGCAGCTGAGTTCCAGGAATGGGAGGAGGCAGTCTCTGAGAGTCATTGATGAAATTTTGCCAGAGGTTTTCCTTCAGCTGTTTTTTTTTTTAATTAAATAAAACAAACCATGGAAAAGACACGTAATCCGACTGATAGACTGGACAGCCCTGCTAGTTGTACATTGCTTTGAAGTTGCTTTAACTGTAATTAGTAATGCTCCCAAATATTGTCTCTGACTTCCTAAGACATTTCATCACTTTTCAAAAGGACATAGATGTACATATCTCTTAGAACTCTATTAGATCTTTTCAGCTGAGTTTATTGAGTCTTTTATTGTGTGTCTTCCTACAGCAGCTAAGGATATGCAAAGAGGCTGTTGTTGTAACCCTTGTGGTTCCCATCTTTCTAGTAAAAAAAAAAAAGGAAAAAAAAGCCCATGGTTTAGTACAGAATGAGCAAAATCCATCAGTCAGTGGAAACAACTGCTGTTTTATTTGAGAGGTAAATGTAATAATGATTACTCCGGGTTGTGGCAGGGAGAGTTTGCCAGCTACCCCCTCTGTACAGGGAGAGGGATGCCTTGATGGATGTACTGCTTCCCTCTCTCCCATACCCTAGATTTTGACACTTATTACTCTGGTTATGGTAAGCAATTGCTTTGCAAACATTTTGGCCTTCCTATTCTAGTACACCTAGTTCCACTCCTTTATGAATAAAAGCTCCTGCAAGCCTGCTAGCAGAGGTTTTGGGTACTTGTGTTTGTGTGTGTACATTTGAGGTACCCTGCCTGGTGTTCAGTTACAGCCATCCACACGTCCATACAACTGGCATCTCTAGTTGTGTTTGTGGATAATTGTGCAGTGACTGAAAACACTATCTATGAATGTGGTTATATAAAACAACCTTGGTTAGGTGTTAACAAAGAGAAATACTCTCTATAGATAAGGTTTTCACACTGGATACATTATTTTGTCTTTAAATGATAGACATGTGAGAAACAAATAACTTTCAGCACAGTGTTTTGCTTTTCATTACTGAAGTCTTCCTGAAGAGAGTTGAACTATTCTAGGCACTGGCTGAGTAATTTGATTTAGACCTCCCAGAACAACAATTGAACTGTTGTGAAGTCTGAATTTTTAAGCGTTCCATTCTGTGCATATTTCTTGCACCTGTTTTGTATTATGAATCTATGAGTATCCCTCATGATTAGTTAGGAAAGCAATCCTATCACTCTGTCATTGGCAGAGGATGTTTTTACAGTTGGGAAGGGAAAAGTTAAAACTTGTAAAGCTTACAGAAGATATAATATTCTCCTAGGTAGTGCAGTGGATTAATTTAGTATTACATGTAGTTCATTTTTCATCTCCAAAAACGTGTTTTCCATCCAACCCACATGGGATTTTTTTTCCTTCCTTTTGATCTAGGAACCATGTCTTTAAAACTTTCAAGAGCCAAAAGAAAGATAATCCTGAATACACTTTGTGGGTATACTCTTAAAAATACCTATCCATGATAAGTTCTGACTGCTTGAGGATATATGAAAAATACTTATATACAGTGAAACCTTTTTCCTATTTTCTGTGTTTTTAGAAGTTAAGGCTATAGTGAGGAATAGGGGGAGGTGCCTTCTGTGGTTTTTGGAAGCTCTCTCAGCCTGTTTACAAAAGAGAAGAATCTCCTCCATGAAAGGAAAAGGAAGCTGGGAAGATGTGCTTTCAAAAAAGTGCAAAATTCAGGAGAACCAAATGAAGAGGGATGAGTGCTTGTAAGTGGGTAACTACTCAGTAAGGACTTACAAATGTTGAAGACAGGATGCAAGAATCTTGAATACTGGCAAAAAAAAAAAATTGAAAGGAGGAAAGGAGGGAAAACCTGGAAATCTAAAGAAGTGAGACAAAATAAACCAAAACACAAAAAAGACACTTTTCTGATATGTGAAAATAGATATCAAGAGGACCAGTGCATCAAATCACTTAGTGTGCTTTCTCTGTCTTAACCAATTTAATGCATGTTAATTGCTTTGGTTTTTTTAAATATTTGTAGGTCACAGGCATTTCTTGCAGTGGTGTTTCTTCTTTATATATGTAAGTATTTTTAAATACCATCATTTTTGAAGAAGTTATTGCTGTGCTAAAATTTTCTAGGATTTTTTTTTTTCACATAGCTGTTTGACCTAAAGTGTGGGGTTTTTTTTACTAAAGCTCTAAATGACTGAATCTTCAACTTGAACATACTCTGTAAATGTGTTCCTTTGGTTTTGTTCCTTCAGTGCTGTTTATGCAGAGGCCAGAAAAGAATGGTAAATGGATATCCAGGGCAAGGAGAGGTTGTACAGAAATTTGACAGACAGAAAGTACATGGGACAGAAAGTTTATGTGAGTGTATGGTTAACAAAGAGAAGCTGTGTTATGGTTGTACCTAGTGGTGGAGAGTTTACTTGGAGGAGCAGGAGTGGTGCCTTGCTGTAAGGATGTCTGCAGGTTTTGCTTTTAGGTCAGGGCAATGTGGGGAGCAAAGCTCTTCTGAAGCACAGTTTGTTTTCCACTGTCTAGTATGACATGCTTCCAGTTCTGGAGCATTTCTGCTAAAACCCTCAACTAAAAGTCAGTGATGCTGAACTGGGAGGAGCTGTCAACTCCCTTGAGGGCTGAGAGGCCCTGCAGAGAGATCTGAACAAATTAGAGAGATGGGCAACCACCTACTCTATGAAGTTTAACAAAGACAAGTGCCCAATTCTGCACTTGGAACAAGGCAGTGTTGTGTGCATAGACTGGGAAACGGGAAGTTGAATGACAGCTCCATGGAAAGGAACTTTGGGTCCTAGTTGATGACAAATTGTGCATAAGTCAGCAGTGCCCTGGCATCCAGGAGGGACAGCCCTGTCCTGGGAGCATCAGGCACAGCATCACTGGGTAAAGGGGGGGATTGTCCTGCTCTGCTCCCCTCTGCACTGGGGAAGCCTCACCTTGAATATTGTTTGCAGTTCTGGGTGCCACAGTACAGGAAAGATATGAAACTATTAGGGATGTCCATGGGGTTGATGAGGGGCCTGGAGGGGAAGCTGTAGTAGAGTGGCTGAAGTCACTTGTTCTGTTCAGCCTGAGGAAGAGGAGACTGAGGGGTGACCTCAGTGCAGTGTGCAACCAGTGTGCAACTTGTTTGGGAGGGGAAGAGGAAGAACAGGTATTGGCCTATTTACTCCTGTAACCAGGAATCAAGGAAATAGCATGGAGCTGAGTTGGGAGAAGTTCTCTTCAGAGAACGGTCCCAGCAACAGCCTGACAGTTCAGGAAGCACTTGGACAGTGCTCTCAACCACACGGTGTGACTCTTGGGGATGGTCCTGGGCAAGGCCAGAAGTGATAATAGTGTGGATTCTAAGCTGGGTGATGAAAAATGTGGCATCCAGTGGAGTTACAGGCAGCTCTTGGGCTTGTAATACCCTTCCTTAGGTGCTGGCAACAGTCTAGGTGTGCTCTAACTGCAGAAGACAGCAAGGGAGATGCTGAGAGGGTGAGGGATGCTTTTAAATTTATCACCTGCCAAGATCCCTCCTTTTCTCTACTTCATAAAAAGTGCCAGTTGTCTTTGGATCATCAGAGTCTCCTTGATGTTTGGGAGTGTGGAAACCTCCCTCACGGCCTTAAGCAACCAAAGAATTAATAAGACTTCTGAAGGAATGATAAGCAGCAGGTGCTTCTATTCTGCCCTCCCTAGTTCCTTCTCAAGCTTGTGCCTGTGTTATCTCTACCCTGCTTCCTCTGGCACCCTCACTATCAACTGCCTCCCACCAGCTCTTGTTTCAGATGTTTGCTCCTTTTTATCTCTGTTTTGGACCTCATCCTCTGTTACAGAATAGCTGCTGTCATGGTATTTTGTTGCTTATTGCACTGTAGTAATTACCATGCTGTCAGAAATGCAGGTCAAATGTATCTGTAGATTGATTTTACTCCAAAGTGTAAACTTTAGATTCAGTACATCTTCACATCTGCAATGAATGTCTCAATCTCTGTTTGGCAAGTAACCCCTGCATATTGTAGTGATTTCTCAAAGTGGAAAGGAAAGTTTAATGTGTTGCATTCAACACTGAAGCATCTGATATAAATGGAAGATATTGACCTTTTGTAGTTCATACGAAGTTTTATTTGAATATGGTTGAATTCTCTCAGCACCTTTTCTTCCTTTCACCCGTCCAAATGCATACATTTGTTTAGCTTTATAATATTAAATTTATAGTCCTAAAAGAGAAAAAAATTAAGGTAGCAAAGGCCTACTTCTCTCCATCCCCACAAAACACTTCTGTAGCAAACAAAACACCCGTTATGTGCT
The DNA here is from genome assembly GCF_903797595.1 of Erithacus rubecula. Classification (NCBI taxonomy): domain Eukaryota; kingdom Metazoa; phylum Chordata; class Aves; order Passeriformes; family Muscicapidae; genus Erithacus; species Erithacus rubecula. Next base: position 85,195,224 of record NC_136685.1, read on the forward strand.
CATCTCATGTTTGTATAGTGCAGACAATCTTTCATTTATTCTTGCAAGTTTCTGTCCATCTTGTTTCATTGGTGAAGCAGACACTGCTGGCAAATAGAACAGGAAATGTAAAGAGCACAATGTTCACTTATTTTTATTCCACAGGAAGTATGGGTGGAGCTATGCTTGAGTGCATGCTGGATTTTTGTACCTATTGAATTTTGTGCCATAAGAAATAAACAGGTAGAGCCTTTGCTCTGTGGAATAAAGCCACTTCTGAACCAACACCAACTCAAGACAAAGCAGAAAGATTAAATCACATTGTCAGTATGCTATGTGGAACATGCAACATACTTAATACTTTTTATGTTATTGTGTCAAGAGAAAAGTAAGTAATATCAGCATGAAAATGTGTGTACTCTGGTGATTCTCCTGTTTTCCCATCTAGTAAATGCTACCTACTTCCAAAAAAAGCCTCAGGAAGATGTGAGATGGGCATAGTGACTCTAAAAAACTTCACATATGCACCCCGTTGCCAGATTATTGTTAGACTTTGTTATTTCCTGATGTACCATCTAATAAAAAACACATGCTCTGTGTGTATATCCTGTCTCAACATAAAACTGCAGCCCATAAAAAATCCTGAAGCATTTAACAGGAAGGGACTTTGTGTAATCACCTTGGGGTACCACTTTCTTATGGGAGCCTTGCTGAACTCATAGGATTTCAAACCTTCATGATGGTACTAATATTAAAAGTGGCCATCAATAGAATGAAATGCATCAAGGGCTTCCAGCAATAGAAGCACCTTTTTTAATTTGCTGGTTTGAGAAAATAATTTCTATTTCTTAACTATCATATTTTAAGCTATTATTTTAAAATTAATCAAAATAAAATAAGTTTGTAGATATTAGGAACTGAGGAAGGAAAGTGGTTTTGAGTGAGTTATTTCTCTTGGATATTGTACTGTAATTAGAAACATTTAAAAATTATATTGCAGCATCAAGCAGCTTCAGTTGTTGCAAGTGAAAGAAGTTCATGAAAGCCAAAATGAGCTTTTTATGTTTACTTAGTTTTGAAATATACACAATATAGTATTCACTGGTCACTGGTGAGGAAAAAGCTGCTATCTTTGAGACATCACAGTGCTTTTAGCAATAAAAGGAGAATATTGATTTCTCTGAAAAATTGGAAGTGTTGTTAAAAGTAGTAGAGACACAGTACTAAATAAGGAGACACAACTACAAAGTCATGTAGCTCTTAAGAGTTATTTCATTTTCATAACTTTTCATTTTTCTGAAAAGCCCTATTGTGCTTATAGAGAAGAAAAAGAAATTGTTTAAGTTAGTCTTTGAGACAAATACATTGAATATATAGCACTGTCATTTAAACCAACTTGATACAAGAATTTAATAGTTCTAATGACATTTAAAGCTGTTTTCAGTCTTGTATAATGTGGTACTTCATGAACAGTTGTAGTAGAAGTTAATTTCCTGTAAAGTTGAATTTTTGAAGTTCTGTGATCACATGGTCCAAATAAATGATCTCATCCTAAAAATTTCCTAAATCAAGTTACAAATGTTCCTAAATCTATCATGTCTAGCTCTCAGCAGTTACAGCAGTAACTACTTGGGGTTTTTTTACTCTCAGAGTGCCCTAAGCTATTAAATTTCCTCTGAAAGGGAGATATTTGTAATTGCCACAGCCTTTAACACCTTTTCCATCAGCTCTTTGACTACTTGAGTCTTGCTAATGTTTTTCCATCAGCCTTTTCCTTTCAGAGGAGTTTATGTTCCATCCGAGTGTTATCTTTTAATTTGGTTTTATATCAGTGATACTTAAAAGATTGGATAGGACAGCAGGAAGAAAGGCTTAGATGTTGGGAGTCAGTCGTATATTTCTGCATTCAGTCATGAACAAGGCTTATAATGGGGTTATCTACATAAAAAAATCCAGGGGTTTTACACAGCTTTGTTGAATAGAATTGCAACACCATGATTGTGCACAAAAATCCTCAAAACAGTTGCAGTGCTTCAATTTTAGAAGCATAAAGCACTTTGGAGGTGTCCCTGAATGATGCTATTCAATTGTGGTGCTGTGAGCACACAGGGAGGTGAGTTAGACAAACTTGATTTGGGTCTTTTTCTTTAATTAGCCTGGTTTCATGTGAACAAAATAGGTTATTTTGGGTGACAAATATGAAGTTTTCACAGTTTGTACAGTAACTAAAATAAAGGTGATAAATTTGAGGATTTTTTTCATTTCTTTCATGGTTTATAAAACAAAACAGTCATACTCAGTATTGCTACTGTATTGTAAACAATGTTGTCTGTAGGGAATTTCTTACAGGTTTATATAGTGAAAACTGTAATGTCACCAATATGCAATTTATTTTTATCTTTTAACTTGTTTAACAAAGAGCTTTTACTCTGTTAGCTGTAACTAGAAGAGAACTCATCCTTCTTAACATCAAGTAAAATTTATAAATAGGTGGGCTCCCCTTTTGCAGCTGGTTGATAATTTTTAATGTATTGTAAAGCCAATAAGACTTACCAAGTGCACAGAAAATGCATAATGGTGTTTGGAGAGGGGAAGAGGAAACTTGGTTTCAAATAAAGTTACTTTGTTTTTTCAAGTGCAGTTAAACTATGGAAGTTTGGGGAATTTTAGTAGACTCTTTAACTACCTCTGTGAATTCCCTAACATCTGACATGTTCTTGATAGTTCATTTTTTTGCCAAATTAAAATATGTGAGTTTATTTGATGCAGTCATACTTTGTACTGTTATATGTGCTTGATTGTAATTTGAGCTCTGTAGTAAGTTTTACTACTTAAAAACCAAAAAGTATGCAGCTTTATGGGATGATTCTTCAACATAAACCATCAATTCCTAGCATAATCTCTTGATAACCAGTGGATGCTTTGTGATCAGGATTGAGGACAGGGTATGGAACAGACACCTCTATAAAAATGGTGATAAGGGAGATGCACACAAGATGTGTGTGATGAGGAGCCATTCAATGTGTGGCACCTCTTAGCTGCTTTGTGTCAGAGATTATGAACAAAATCCTGGGAACATGAATGAGGGTAGCAGTGCCTTCCATTCGCTTCAGTTCTGCCAGGTTCAGACTGAAGTGACTTGAAACCACAGGCTCTCCCTGGATTCTGGTTTAGTTTATCTAAAGGTAGTAAAATGAAGTGTTTAATCTGTTAACTAAAGAAACTGTTGATTTTAGTGGGTGGTTTTGCAATTGCAGCCACTGGTAAAATACAGAAGTGACAGGACGTGGCCTGTGGAGTGGTGGGTGAAGGTGAACACAAACAGGACCAGATTGGTACTGATTGCAAAGGGATAACAGTGAAGAACCCATTGAGATACTCTTACCACTTGTGTTTGGTGTTTATTTGGATGAAAAAGGGTATGAAGTATCCTAATAGTCCCTTCCATCACTGATGCAGAGTGCTTTTCAGCTGCCTTGAGCCAATCTGGCATTTAGTGGAATGGGTGCCTAGTTGTTCTCATTGCCAGTGTTGAGGCCTTAATGCCAAAGGATTTGTGCAGACATGTGGGCTCATGCTCTGCAGCCAGCTCGTGCACAGCAATCCTCATGCAGCTGATCACCACTAGTCCTCTGGCTGCCAGGTGTTGCAATTTCAGCCAGGTGAGCCATTTCAGCAAAAACAAGGTTTAAATATATGGATGTTGTTTAACTGAATTTAAATACTCCAATTGTAATACTCAAATTGTCCCACTGCAGCAGGATTTGGTGTTGAAAAAGTGGTTGACATGGTAACATTTACCACGGGCATCAGTGTGTTCAGAAGGCAACAACCTCTGTGCAGTTCAATAACCAAAGCTGGGTAGAGGGTTAAGTGGCTTTAAAAAGCTGTTCTTAGAGACTATGAGACAGCTGTACTCCTCTGGGATAATAAAACCAAGGGCAAGCATGTGCAAATGTTGGAGAAGGTGGCCTTGAGTAAGGGAAAGTGTTGGAAGAACTTGTTTTATAAAAAAAAAAAAATATTTTCTGGCATAAAAACTGTTGCTGTTGACATTCCCTTATGTCAAAAACACATCAATTGCATGCAAGTGGAAGAGACAAGGGTGAAAAATAACAATAAAGAATAGGTCTTTTTGACCAGCTTCTAATTCCTCTGAAGAGAAGAGCCCCAGGAAATTTCAACATTTTGTTCTGGATATTGTCTGTTACTGGTGAATTCACAAAAACAGTGGTGTGGTGCTGCTGATTGTAAGGCAAAGTACATGATCTTACTAGAGCTTGGAAAATGTTTGATAGCTTTGAGTTTGGCACTTGCTGTGGCAGCGTAGGTTGCTTGTTTGTCTGGGGGAAAAATCCACAAGGCGATGAAGCATTGTCACTAATTAAAATCAGAAAGAATACTTGAGCTGTTTGGGGGAGATGTAATCAGCTGACTAGTGAGATTAAACTTTGGGAACAAAAGGCAAATACATTGCAGGTAGAATTCCAAATGTTCAAAGCAGAGATGAAAATTTCATTAACATCGCTCTCTGATTATGCAGTTAGCCCTTTCCTTGCCCTTAAGTTTACCTTGGCTAGGGCACTTGCAGTTAAATGGCACTGTGGAAATTACTGGAAAACATTAACATTAACTTGTTATTGTAAGCTGACATCATGCTGAGCCTGATGGGAAGTGAAAATTTATAAATAGCTTGTCCATATGTGTAAGGCAAAAATCTGCTGATCTTCAGCAGTAGCATGATTCATGTATTTGCTGTAGTTTAAACTTCACTGAGTTTTCTATGTTTCTATGAACTTCATGGTTTTAAAAACTTCAGGAAGATCAGTTATCCAAAACTGACAGAACTTTAAGGAAATACTGTTGGTATTTTTCATGCAGTTTTGGTTGTACGATCTATATCGTACTGACACATCGGTATTCTTCCCTCTGTATTTTCTGAAGAGCCAAATGCTTCCAAAAATATACCTAAAGCATAATTTTGGCATTTTTTTCTCCTCCCATAGATTCTCATGCACATGCCTACTATCTGTGAACTGGAACTTGTAGGATCTGAATTGTCTGTCTCTGTCTCAGAGATGAATCCTCTGTATATTTTGAATAAATCACTTAATCTCTGTTTCCTTGCCTGCAAGACTTTATTCTGTAATGTTTTATAAAATGGGAGGGGGGGGGATCATATTGAGAAACAATATGTGATTACATAAGTAAAAGCTTTATTTCTACATCATGCACAGAAAGTAAGTAAAGAGATGTTGTGCATTTCGAGGAGCCAGTCCTCTTTCCTCTCAGATTATCTTCCTTGTTGGAAAGTGGCTGTATCCACATACACCTGGGCTGAACAGTGCTGCCATGCTGTCCAGGGAGGCTGAAAATACAGGAGGGTTCTTGGGTTGAAGATAGCTGTAACATGTGAGAAAACAGACAAAGTGGGATCCTGTCACACAAATTGATTTCAAGGTGTTACTGTAATAAAAGAAGAAAAAAGAAAAGGAGTTTGCATTAAATGCACCTTCCTTTTTCCAGTTGCCTTATGTACTGCCCTTGTAAAGCTGAGCTTGTTATAAATGGTTGCACTTGGAATTGGATTTATCTGCAAGTTAAGCCCACCCATCAGCTATTCTGTCTAGACATAAAGTTGCTTTTATTGCATGTTTCAGTTGTATGTTCCCTTTTATAGGGATAATTTTGACAGAGGAAAATTCTTGTGAGTTCTGCTTGCATTCAGCTGTGTTGCTGTGAGTCAGAGGAGTTGGCATTTGAGCTGGGGGTCTGGGCACCAGCATGGATGGTGTTTGGTGGATCTGCATAGCTGTAGCCCCCAATGTTCCCCTTGCTACCTGCATCTAGCTGTGTGAGAATTTTCTTTAGGGAGGGACATTTGCCTATTGTTTGCACTCAGGTGCAGCAAGCCCTGCTGTGAGAGAGCAATGAATCTTACCTAGGTTTAGCAGGCTTTGAAGTGTTGGCTTAGAGCTCAAACAAAAGAGTGCAGTTTGTAATATTGAGTTCCTCAGATGCAAATGGATCCATTAATGGTCACAAAATTCTAGTGAAGAAGCAGCAATGGAAGTTGATCCTCATGCACAAAGACATGTACAGTCACAGGTTATGACTGACAATGTATGAATGGAGGAAAGCCTTCAGAAGTTGTAATATAACCTTGAAAGACATCACCTTTTATTTATTATTACCATGGTTATAGCTAGTTGCACTGGGATTTTTCATGTGTCAAATTATTCCTCAGACTTTAAAAATACTGATTTTTTTTTTGTTTTTTGGAGTGAGACCTGTATATATATTTTCTCCTCTATAAGTTTGAAATCATTAGTTGAGAGAAGTAAAACGTTTTCTGTAGCTGCAAGCTTTACTACACTTTATTTTATAATGTGAATTTGGGAACTAAAAGTATCAAATTGATTTAACTTACTTCTAATTATTTTCTCAGCTTGTGTGTTAATACAGACATTCCTGAGGCAGAAGATCACCTCTGCTGAAACCAGGCAGGGCTGTGGGGTCAAGTGGCAGTGTACTTCTGAGCACTCTTGATAAACATGTTCATACTGTGTCTCTTACCATGTCAGCTTCTTTGTGTCAGTGGGGTAGCTGACAATATTCCTCCTAGTTGTAAATATCCCTGAGTAAACAGGAATGTGGGCATTGGTATTTATTTCCATTTGTTTCCTTCATGTGGGCATGTGCAGGAGACCTGTTAAGAGACATAGCCTGGGGAAAATTAATTTCAAATTGTTTTACTGCCACCCTCCAAAAAAAATAAAAAAAGAGGGAAAAGAAAGCTGAGGTGTGTATGTGTGTAGCTTTATATTCTTTGAGGTAGCTGGATTAAGACAATGATGGGTGAATTTTTATGATTGCAGAGTATAGATTTGGCAGAAGAGACTTCATTTTGTCCTTCCTGCTGCTTGTTCTGATCAGAAATACAGGCTGAGGACAATTCTCAACTGCTCCCAGCAGTCTGGTTTGTTCATTTTTCTAGACTTACAGGTTTTGGTTGCGTGCTGTGGGAAGATAGTAGGGATGTTTGCAGAGAGTGGAAATGCTGCCAGCTCCACAGTAGCCTCTTCCATTTCTGGTCAGGCTGGCTGGTGAGGAGGATGTGTGTTAGACCCACTCAGATTTGCCTTTTCTTAGCCCTGTCTGTTATTGGGGTTTTCACTTGGCTCTTCAGCCAGTCCTTCTGGCTGGGTTTCTGTGCCCAGCACATGTACCTTCAGGTGAGTGTCAGCTTAAAAAGTATCTTAAATCCTTATGGTAAAAGAGTCCTAATAATGATAAAGTGAGTAATGGCACATTCATAATTTTCAGATGATTAAATAGCTGTGTTATTCTTGCTGAGTTGCACAGAGTTAACTGGTATTGTATTTTTATTCATTTTTTTGCTTCTTGATTCAATCAAAACATGCTTGCCTTCATTTTAATCAAAACAACTTTTAATTAAGGTATAAACCCAGCTTCATGAATTTTGATAGATATATTTGGAAGAAAGATTCAAGTCCCATAATTTCTTATGAATAATAAAGCAAAACTGGGTAATTAAGTAATGAAATGTGCTGACAAATCAAAGCTAAAATTCTGGAAAAATTGAATTGTGAGCAAGCTGTTGCTTTAAAGAAAGAAAAATATTTTATACAGTTTTCATAAGATTATTTGCAGAAGGAAACAATTGAACCTCACATTGAGTTTTTAGGCTACACAAAAACAAATTTAAGGAAGCATTATTCATATGCAATCATATAATGTATCTCTGGCAGAAATTATAATCTGATCTGTTAGTTGTGAAACCACTATTATGTAATGAAAGACTTCTAAGAAAGGAAATGGTAGGAACAAAGGGAGTGATGCCTGTAATAATTTGCTTTATCTAAATTATCTAGAACTGTGAAAATTATGATTTTTCTAACACATTTGTTTGTGGGTGACAAGAGAATTGATAAACGTTGGAAATTCCTCTTTAGTATATTGCTATTTAAATGGGGAAATAAATTCAGAATATTTACTCCGCCACAAGCATCAGATAAGAACTTCTCTCATAATTAAATAGCTCAGGTGAAGAAAATCCTTAATAGCTGTAATAGAGTTGATCTATCCACAGAGTTCTAAACCTCACTGTGACAGAGTGTGGGTGATGAGGACACAGAGCCCAGGGTGCCACCAGCAGTGCCTGGTGCAGCCCCTTTGTGCCCTGTGCTTCTGGACTCCTTTTAAACCCTGCAATGTGCATGGCTGCTTTTGGTGGGAGATCAGCATGCACTGCAGGCACCTGTTCATTCCATACCCTCTGGTGATAAAACATTGTATTGCTTTTCCACAAATACCAATTTTTAACACAGCAGGGTGGTATGCAGGTAGTTATAAACTCTCCCGTCATTTTTGTATGGATATCTTACTGGAAAGCTGGGGGTGGTAGATGAGGTTTTTAGTCCCATTGTAATTACCACACTGGCACTTTTCATCTTTAAGAAAAAAAAGGGGATTTTTAAGACTTGTTTTTCCCTAGAGCTAATCATTGTAACTTTGAACTTTTTATCATACTTATAAAAATGCCTTCACCTGTCACAGCAGCTTGCCAGCTTTTATCTACATGGTTGTAGTAAAAAAAAAAAATTGGACCTAAGTTTCAGAATACAGAGATAACTTGGCAGTTGTATTTATCATAGAAGAAGAATAAAGTTTTATCTGCCTTTAAATGAGAGAAGAAAAGAAAAATTATGTTTGAGGGCTTTTTACTAGCATGTTAGTACTCAAGCAAAAGCTTTTGATGGGACTGTTCTAAAACACACATTTAGCTTAGTAAATCTTCATACTTGCTCCCATTTTACAAATTCCTTTTTTTTCCTTGCCTTCCCATGTTATTTCAAACTTCATAGCTTGGTGAGTGGCATATTTTTGAAAGCTCAGTATTTACACAGTGTTTTCTTTCAGCTGCTGAAACATCTGTATTCTTTGTATTTTTTTAGGGATTTAAAGGATATACATTGAGAATGTAAAGTTTCGGGTGATGTCAGTTTGGTTTTTTTGTTTGTATTTTTTCCCCCCCAGTAGGCACTGCAATGAACACTTTGAGCATTGTTTCAGTTTTGCACTTAGGAATGTGAATATTTGTACTGTATACTTAATTTCATCCAAACATAGCTGAGAGCATGCATGAAAAAGTTTTTATTGCTTTGGGTCATCTTAAGTGGGGAGGAAAGCTCAATGTTGCTACTTCACTGAGAAGTGTGCTACTGGATAACCTCCTGTTTTTGGAAAATCTCATTGTTTGAAAAAGGCACTTGAAGGCTGTGCTTTCTTTCAAATGCAAACATGTGCTCATGTACACCAGGTATCCACTCATCATTGTTTTATGTCAGAAATTAAAAGTTCATGATGAATTTCAGAAACCTTAGTTCCTCCTATAAAATTAATGCTGGTGCTATGAAATGTTAATTCTAATTTGTTAGAAGGTGTGTCATCTAGATTGACTTTGTGGCTATTGAATGGTTGTGCGGTGTTAGCAGTGTCTCTGTGTGTATGCAGGAGAACTCTTGGCACCAAAATAAATTTGCACTAGGTAACTTTTCTGTTTAATATACGTTTTCCTCCATCACTACATTGCTTCATTATTTTGTGTATTTCCCTGCAATTCAAGCTGATATGAAAGCTGCTGAAGATAATGATCTGCTGCATATCATATCAAAGTTAGTGTGGGGGAAAAAAGTCTCTTCCTGCTTCCCATGATTTACATTTTTCACTTAGCTGATGTCTAACCATTTGAGTATTTGTTTTTTTTTTTTTTAAGCAGTGTGCATTTTTTTTCACTTAATCATCCAAAATGAACTTAGGAAATAGCAGATGTTATGTCTTAAGGCCTCCTTGGGTACAGAGCAAACACTCATCTTTCCCATGTGACAGGGTGATAGTGTTGCTGAAAGCGCGCTGAGAGGGCAGGACATGTGTGCTGACTGACCAGCAGGGAGCCAAGCTGGCTGCTCCTTCTTTTCTCCTCCTTCCCCCACCCTCCTCTGCTTTTCCCCCTTTTCTTGAGGCTTCTACAGATGAAAAAACAGGATGAAATATTGACAGCTCCAGGGAAGGTACTGGAAGTTGGAAATGGCTGGAGAGCAGAACATGGCTTCACTTGAATGACGAGTCCTTGCTGGCCTGGTGGAGTTTGTTTGGGTTTTTTCTGTGTTATTTTGCACTAAGTAGTTCTCCCACGCAGGTGGTTTTGCCTGCAGCAGCATAGGACATGCTGACTAAGAGTTAGAACCTCATGAACTGAGTGGTCTCAGAATAAGCAATCACTGGACATGTTGTCATCATGTATCCAAGTATCTGGACTTCCCATGGCTTTCACTGTTTTAAGAACTCTTGTCCAGGTTGGTGGGCAGTCTCAGGTGTATTATTCTGGCTCCTGAACAGCCTGAATGGAGGAGGAAAATGTTTCTGGGCATCCATGAACTCGTCATCTTAAATACAGGATTCTACAGAACTACAGACAATACCTTGTCTCAGTGAAATGTTGTATCTGTTAAAAAGAACCAGTGTCAGCCAGTAAGTCTTCATGAACCTTCCTCCACAGACAGTGCAAATATTTGGTAAAACTACCTTTAAAAAAAAATCCTTAATATATTACCTTAGTGTAATAAAAAAACAATGCCACATACACAAGGAACACCATGACCTCACTGCATTTATGTGTGAGGAATTCAGCAGAGGATTTTAAATCGTGTAGTATTTTGGACTTGAAAAGAGCCATGTTCTGGAAAACCTGTCTATTTTATTATCTCTATAAAACAGTCTCATAAAACTTGCTACCTCCTCATGCAAACATTGCCAGCCTTGTAGTCTTAGGTCATGGAAGCCAAAGAATGACACGTCACATGTGATGGAAGTGAAGAACTACTGAGGTTAACTGTTACACATTGCTTCTTTGGTTGCCTCTGGTTTTAGCTTACATAAAGCAAGGCTTTACATAAAACATGCTGATGTTAATTACAATTTCCACTTTAGCTTAGACTTTCTAAAATGTCATGCTGAGAAAAGAATTTCTTCGTGGGGAAAGCTTTCTAAATGTGAGGTTTGGTAAGGGTGCCTGAAGAAAAGATAGAGGGCTTGCAGTGAAATAACAAGAAAATCAGGATTTTGTGTATGTCAAAAAGGTCAGAACAGGTTAAATTATAGTTTTCTTATTATTTCTTATTATACATTTTCTTTGATGGATGCAAGCACTTTTCAAGAGTCTGTCAAACTCTCACGTGAATTGCACCTACCAATTGTACTGTTTAAATAGGGATTTGTCCTGTAATTTTTACCATCTGAATAGTATTGAAAGAATACAAAGAATTGACTCCAGAGGAGTTTTGGTTGTGTTTTCACACAACCAAATTTCCGACCTGGGCAAACTTAAATCCACCGATTTCACCTCCTTAGTATACACAGTTCTCTCTCTTTCAAGACCTTTAGCATGAATCATCAAGCTACTTAGGTTTCCTCTGCCTCTACATGGAAGGCACTTTGAGAGTTGTTTTCAGAACAGAAGAGATGAAATTAATTTAAGCTTCTAGGAAAAAAAATATGATAGCCCCTTCATAATAGTGAACGATTTTATGTTATTGCTTAGAGGCAAATCCATTGTCGTTCCTGGAAATGAACACAATACAGAGGAATAAAATTAGAAAGGTTAAGACACCAAATGGTTTTCAATTAGCAGAGGATATAAAAAGCAATAAGAGCTTCTGCATAAATATTATTTTCCATTTTCATTCTTCTTCTTCTGTCATGTCTATGACTTAAGAGGAATTAAGGGCAAGCCACCAAAAATACAGAGAAACTATTAGTAGTGGCAGCTTAGTGCAGTAGTTTTCATGAAGAAGGTTAGTTTGAGTAGGTACTTATGTAAACCATTTTAATGAGCAAACACTTGTACTGTCAAAAATAGACTAAAGGAGAGGATTCAAGGTGGCCACCTCTGGTGACACTTTGAAATGTTGTCAAGCTTGCAGTTCTGCAAAGTGTTTTGTAGACAAAGATAGAGATTCAAAAAAGATCTCAGAAAGGCCATCTTAGAAAGATGCTGTCAACAAAATGATGGTCACTTCAGAGGGCTTCATAAGATTTTGAAAAAACAAAAGACAAGCTATTCTCCAGGATGTGTCTTGCCTACAGTACACCTGCTAACAAAGGGAGACAGGAGTTTATTTCATTGTTCCTGTCAAAGGGCCCCAGTGGGATCTCTGTGTTTAATAAGTGCCTCACTAGGAAAAAATCTGGACTGACTGAATAGTGTCCAGAGAACAGTTGTTTGCCATGAGGGCAGGAGTGGGAGCAGACAGGACCACCTTACCTCAAGAGCTTGGATTTTGAGGGTGAAAGAGCAGGAGTTGCATACGAGTGTTCCAGAATCTGCTCTCTTGGCTGCTTTCAGGATTAGGACAGTCAGGCATTTATTTCATCAAAGAATGTTTAGACCCTGCTTCAGTGTTTGTATGGATTAGATAGTCTCTTGACATCTCTTCTGTTTCTGTGCTTATTTGAAACGACTGCAGCTGTTTTTTCACTTGAATGATTTCACAAAAAATAACCCAGATGAAATTCTGTCAAGTTAATGCTATGTGGCAGTGCTTGTGTTTCCAAAACAAGCAAACAAACAAAAAATAATAGCCCCTGGAGCAAGTGACAGCTGGAATGTGGAAAATCAAGATTGGAGATCTAAAAATCTGGATACAAAGGTTTTTCTTTTCCCAAAGCAAAGTGAAGGCCCCAGCTTGATCTATTAGTCATTAAATTGTCACTTTGCGAGTATGAAGTGCTAATACTCTCACATGTCAAGAGTGTTTCCATATCAAATGCTCACAGTATGTATTTTCAGAAATTGTCTGATAATACCACTTAAGCTTCCTAAATTCTGCACATGGTCAGTTTCAGTAAATAATGGGGGATGTACTTTTTCAGTCTGCATAGAAACCCTTTCTGTAAATGTAACTTAGCTGTGTAAGTGAAGAGAATTTCCAATTTTGAGTCTGTAAAGCAAAATTCTTTACGCTGAGTAACATCTTTTCCATTAGGCTTCACTACGGCAGCACACATTTCCATGTGTTTCCATTTAGAAATCACCTTACCCAGGTGTTTCCTGTTCACCTGTGTGTTTATGGGAAAAGTTAAAACCAAGTAGGATGATACGGGTGGTGTCACCGATGTCAAATGTGTGTCATGCACCCTCTGCCACATACAGGATGGGCTTGAAGAGCCCTTTTGTGCAGTGGGTATCAGCTTTCTTGTACTACCCAATATTTTCATTTCATGCTTAGATCACTATGCTTTTTTAAAAAACACTTTACTATATATTCACTGCTACTTGGAAAGATCTGTTTTTAAATAGCAAGGAAGATCTCTGAGAATGTAAATTTTTTTTTTGTTTTAACTGTCTGACCAGAAAGCTGTGGGTCTTGCTTTTATTCTGGTACCATGAATTCTTCATCAAAGCTGGAACATGTCTGTTAGGCTTTTATGTGAAACTCAGGAGGAGAAGGTGCAGAGCCCCAGTGCAGGAGCTCAGTGCTTGGACAGTGTGAGCATCTCTCTGCTCTGTGAAACCCATCTGGCCACAGCATTTGGGGCCCAGAATGCAGATTCTCAGGAGCAGGAATAAAGATGTTTTTCTGTCAGCACTTCAGCGTGGTTATAGATGGTAATTCTCTCCCCTGTCTCCTTGGTTGTACTTGTACAGTGCAAGCAGCCCTGCTGCATCCAGTGTGCCAAGCTGCCAGTCTGCTTCCCAGGCAGCTGTGCTGGCCCTGGGGAGCAAATGGCACAGCAAGAAAGTTGAAAGTTGGGGAATGCTTAAGTTGGAAAAGGCCAGAGAAGTGGTGTTCATCCAGCTGCCTTCTGTTCACTTCATGGAGGTTAACATCTTCCAGCACTTTCTGTTTTGTGTAAAAAATGAGTTTGAAAGACCAGACAACTTAAGGATTTAAGGATTCTCTCTGCTGCGAAGTCAAGTGAATATATGTTTTTCCTTGAGTAATGGTTGTTCATTTTGCAGGCAACTGTTTCATCTTTCAGTTACTTGGAGGAAAAGCAGTGGCTATAAACTCTGATTAAGTTTATTTTTTTCTATTTTATTTAGGTTTTTCACTTGCTGCAGTCATACCTAGAATCAAACCAGTTTGTTAGTTTGGACTTCCAGCAAGGACTGGAAGACATCATTACCTGTGTGGGAACCAAACTGTGGCTGGCTAAAAGGTAAGATAAAACACAAAATACCTCATTTATAAACACAGTTTGCTAATGCATGGAAGACTTGGTTGGTTTTTTAAAGTTATTTTAACAAGGTGGACAGATTTATTTGTCTAGAAATATATAAAAGTTCGATTCCTTATTGGCTTGCTGATTTTTAATCAAGGTGATTTTTTTTTTTTCCAAAAGCAAGGATGGAAAAACGTAGTCCAGTCATTAAAGAAAAAAAATAACTGTGAATGAACATTCCTACAGAAATAGACATTCTGAGGATAACTATTGCTTCTTGGCTAAGAAAAATATACCACATATGTGAGGTTTTTATGTTACTATTTTTCTGACTTTGACCTTTACAGAAAATTAGTAGGAAAATGTCACAGCAATTGTTTAAACTGAAAGTGTTTAGCTGCCTACAAACAATCCAAGATAGATTTGGAAACACTTTCTGTAAGTTTATCATAAGGCGACCTACATCTAATCCTTCCCCTTCCCTTCCCCCCTCTCTCCCTCTTTTTTCTCTCTCTCTTCTTCTTTCCCTCTTTCCTTCTCTACTTTCTCTCAGCAATTACTTTTGAAAATTTCTACACATTAAAATTCCTACCCAAAACTCTAAAGGAATCAACTGTGAACAAGGGCACAGGTCCTTGCATAGATGGATAAGTGGGAATATCCCACATTTTGCACTGCGGCATGAGGCCACCAATGCAGCTAGGGTAGATCTCTGATAAAACCTGAGTCATTTTTTTGGTCATCAAAACCAAAATCCTTAGAGGGACGTCTAGTGGGGGAAATCTATCAGTGTTAACTGAGTTGGGGTAATAAAGACAAAATTGATCTTTGGGAATCACAGAAGTGTCTCCTCAAAGAGCGAGACTGATGATATGATAGATAAAACTTGGTGCAAATAATTGGAAAATGGTGCTCATGAAACAAAGTTTGGACTTTACCTGGAGAAGAAGTGGTTGACTGAGCAGATTTTTTGTTTGAAAAAAGTTACTCTTGTCCTTGGTAATGCCCAATATGGGAGGGGGTAAATACCGTAAAAAGACTGAAGAAAACCACAGAAAACCCATCTCTGTTTGTGTATTAATCTGTGTTGTTTATTTAAATATTGTATATATCCCAAAGAAGATACAGTAGGAATCAGAAGCAATATAAAGACTGACAAGTGTAGAATAGTTTCTACTTGATTAAACAGGCTGAGATTTTTTTTCTTATCACGGAAAAAGGACAGCTGAGGGATGTGAAATATGAGTAACATAGAAAGGGACAGGAAATTAGCATTCTGTCCAAGGTGACAGATGTAAAAGAAACCAACTGATGAAGTTTTTAATGTAATTTTAATTTGGCTGTGGAACTCCGTGATATAAGATAGTCTTGGTTTTAAACCTGTCTGAATTTTTAAACAACCATTTAATGGAGTCATGGAAAGAAGGTCCAGTGAGGTTACTGGTTATGTAGACATCACAATTGGCTCAAGAAATTCTTCAGCAACCTTGAGGGTTGAGACAAGTGATAACCTTGAGGTTTTGGCAAGTGTCACTATTAGTTATGCTTCCATTTCCTGTGCATCTGCTGTCTGCCCCAACTGGAGATATCAGTGGTGGATTTTGGTGGATTTGGTCACTTGAATCAACATATGCATTTTAAATGTTTAAATGAGAATGTTAATTTGTATAGCTAAATTTAATTTACTGATAGTGTTATAAAGAATAAAAACCCAAACAGTAGAGACCAGGTTCAGTAGAAAGACACTCATGCTAAGTAATTCAAACCTCTTTCTCTTGCAGCAAATGCATAAAGGCTGGGCTATGTTCATTACAGATTTTCAATACATTCTATTTCCAAAATATTTTTTCACAACTTAATACAAAAATCACTGATTGATGACTGGTTGGGTTTTTAGTTTTTTTATATTACTTTATTATCATTTCTGGAAACCTAAACTTTTCGGGCCCTCTCTAAGAAATTCTTATGCACAATAAAGGTGCTTTCCTGAAGAGATGTCTTTTCTCTTTCACACACCAGTAAAAAGTCACAGCTGTATATGCTAAAATTAACTCCCTATCAGCAGCACATTTTAATTTTGTCAGTTTGTTGTAGCCTCCTTGTCATAGTTCTCCACAATGCAGTTAGTGCTATACATAAAGGGTTTTAGACTGTCTTTCTACCCAGATAATAAAATTTTGTATTATGAGCAATGAAGCGTTGCAACACAGAGCATGAGGATTTTAACTGATGGAAACCATTTTGGTTTGATGGAAACCAAGTTTCTAATGCACTTTATAGTTTTGCACACTTCAAGAAATGTCTGCCTGCCTTCCTTGCATCCATCCTGCTCTCTGTAACTCCGTTAACTTTTGCTTGAGATAAATATATTCAGTGTGGTGTCATTAAAAAAAAAAAAAAAAAAAAAAAAATCAAAGGAAAAAACCTCCAAGAAGCAACCCAGGCAAACAAAGCTATATTCTGGTGGTTTTATTGTCTCACATTCAGTGTGCAGCTTTACTTTTGCTAGTTGACTGGGTAAAGGTGAGCAACTGCTCTGTGATCAACTCTGGAGTGTGAGGGTCTTGTGTTTGCTTTTCTCTTTTCTGATTTTAAATGAGCTTGGCAACTGAGTTGAGAAACTTAGTGTCTGTGTGGGTTTCTGAATGTTGGGAGATCCCCTTAGTAAACCAGCACTTTATTCTTGCTATATTGTAAGACATATTGGTATGCATCTGCTGCTGTCAGGGAGGGTGATGGCTGGCTGGACCCTCAGTCATTGCAGACATTCTTACCTTATTTCTGTTCAGGCACAGAGAATGAGCACCACAGAGAGAAGTTAATGGATCCCCATCTGGTTTTTCTGCCTTTTTCATAGGGAGATAATTTACCATGTCATCGATACTGCAGTGCAGAGACTGTTTGCAAAGAGGGTATGAAAGGCACTCACTATTAATCTTAAATGGGTTTTAAAAAGTTAAAATAACAGGAAAGTGGTTTGTGAATCTGGGGAATTATTTCCAAATATCAATTTTCAGTCACATTTCTGTGCTAGTTCTGTAAAGTTCTTGCTGGTGTGCTTTCAACTATGTTCTTCCTTTGTACTATGGAACAAACTTCTCTGAGAATCTTGAATTACAAAACTTTGGATTGCATATGTAGTTCTTAAAAATGAAGCTCAGTTGTCATGTGTGTGTATTTGGAGGAAAGATTATCATTCTTCAGTGGTTTCCTGAGCTGGGTGGGTTTTTTTTTTTGTGTTTGGGTTTTGGTTTTAGGGTTTTCTTTGCTTTTCAGGGCCAGAATGTAATTTCCTTTCATCAGAATTTATTGATGTAGAATAGCTCAAGATTCTGTTGCACATTCCATGTAGTATACTAATCTCTTTTTTCTTCTCCATGCTATGACCTGATTTTCCTTTAGAGAATAAAATAATGGGTCACATTCCCCAAATCAAATTTCATAAAGTATTCACTTTTTCAACTGGTATTTTCTATCTGTTGTGAAGGCAGACTTCTCCTACTGGTGGGGCATGGTTGCTTTTTCTCTGTGGCTTTTTTAATATCTTCAAAACATTAACTTTTTTTTGTGTATTCAGAACCAGTATTTTCATTTTTGATGTTTTGAATGAGACCTGCCTTCCATCCACTTTTCAAGGTGACATTTGAGTCTTTTCACTTTAGTTGTATGTTTATACTTTGCTTGATGTTATTTATTTTGTTTTGGAATATACCTATTTGTTAGTCTAAAGTGGCTTAGTAATTTTACTGCTTTTCTTCACTTTCACACCAGTGTTAGTTTACTGCATTTTTTGCAAATGTGGGAGATGCAGGGTGTTTGAGAAGAACACAAATTTAAAAAAAGGTATAAAATCTGCTTTGTTGGAGAACTTAGGTGGTGGAACAATGTGATGTGAATTAGTTTGATGAAAGCTTTAAAATATGATCAGTTTATCAAGTTAAATCTTTGAAAGAGTTCAAAGCTCTGTCATATGAATAATTTTTTTAAAAGGTATTTTTTAGCTCAACTGCATACCGGGGAGTTACAAGACTAACTCTTGATGCCTTCTGCTTCATAAATACAGAATGCTAGAAATGCAGCCTTTGGATTTGGTGATGTGTTGTACAGAAGTCCCAAAAATAACTCTCGTTTGATTTGTAGCCTTTGGCATGACAAAGTATTGGTATTGGAAAATTTGAGAAATCATGTCATCACATGGCTTTGCTGTAGGATGTTGCTTTTCAGCACTTTGAGTTGGATTTTTTTTTTTCCGCCTTCCTACTTACTGGAGACCACAGGAGGGGGAACAGACTTTGAGGTCCTGCCAGCAACCAAATAACATACTCTGCTAACCTCTAGCCATGTGCCATTTCTTAGCTGAGAGCTTGTCTGCACTGGGAGAGTTTACTTCTAAGAAGGTGGCTTTCTTGAAACTAGCTTGTGTGGAACAACCTTGTATAAAACCACTTGGCTTTGGGTTTGCAAGGAGTCGCTGGTTCGTCTGGAATGGGCCACCTGTGGTGTTTTTATAACCCAAATAACCCGTGCTCTGCAGTGCTGCTGCTTACAGCTCTCTGCTTTCTGGTTGGCACTGTTCAAAATACGAGTGGGTCCTGCACAAGATTCAGGCTCACACAGATACATGCCGAAGTTATTTTAGGCATGGGCTCAAAACAATGTTCACTGTTCACTGATATATATGTGCTGCTTGGGTTTCCCCCGGCTGACTCTCCAATGATCCAGCTATGACTGCTTTGAATGAGGAAAATCTCATCAGTATTTTATAGCCCTACAGAGTGTGGTAACTTGCCAAGTTTTGATGGCCATGCACTCCATCAAGCCTGTTGTATCCCTTTTCCCACTCCACTTTTGGCAGTGCTGTGTGAGTGACAATAGGCAGATGAGCAGTCTTAGGTGCTTTCTAGGAGGAACTTCACGTGGCATGCATTTAGACCATCTGTGTAGAAAGCAAGAATGTGGCTCTTTGGGGTTTCAGGACTTCATGGCTCAGACTGTAACCTAAATATGCCTTTCTTCTCATTGCCTCTTAGGAGAAACAGTGGGAACTTCTAGTGAAACAGACTGTAATAGACAAAACAGGAGCATGTGCAGGCTTACCTGGACAGAGGCGCAACGTGTTTGCTTTGCAAACAGCCTCTGTGTGATTTTTGAAGTGGTTCTTATTTGGGAGTTGGAAGTGGTTTTTTTGTACTTTCAAATAAACAAAAAGTGGGGAGAACATAAGGTTATCCACCTGGGCAGAGAGAATGCTTTTATTACTCCTGCCTCTTCTTCCACCACATCAAGATGAACCTCCTTGTCCTTCCAAGGCCATGTCTGCACTTTGCCATCTTCCTGCTTTCTAACTTCTCCTATTTTTAATTTCTGTCTATAAAACCTATACATTGAGAAGAGCAGTTAATTACCTTTGTTCGTTAGTGGTTTGTATGCATTGGTTTATTTACCAGGTTTCAAACTGAAAACTTAACTTTCTGTCAGCTAGAGCAATAATTCATGTGTTTACACACAAAATGTGAAGGGAAAGTTTTGCTGTCCATTCTTGCTGAAAATGGAGTGTACCAGTATGAACAGCTTATAGAATAAGCTGGGTTGGAAGGGACCTGCAAGGATCATCGAGTTCAACTCCTGTCCTGCACAGGCCATCCCCAGGAGTCACACCATGTACCAGAGAGCATTGTCCAAACACCTATTAACTCTGTCAGGCTTGGTGCTGGCTCACCAGTAATTTGTTAATCTACCCATTCTAACCCACGGTCCTTGTTTTTGCCTCCTTTGTTTTTGAAAACACTCATAGCATGTCATTGTTCGTAAGTGTATTCCTAGAGGCATTCTGTTAAATCTTATGTGCTTTTAGCAGGCTAATTTACGTTTCTGTGCTGCTCCAAGTCCACTCTTTCAGCAGTTTTGATAACAGTATCCTTAACACAGCTACAAGCTGTTTATTTAGGCAGTTGGTGATTGCTTGTTTTGGATCACCCACTTTGGATATCAGTAGAGATGTTTGAACTTCAGGCTGAAGTTTAAGATGTACTTTGTGTAAGATAAAATAGTGTTTGACTCTGGTTCATAGGTATATTCCCAACTTAAATAGGAACATTCCAGGAATATTAAGTTTTGGATAAGATTGTTTGTAGTTGTTAAAAGGTGTTCCCTCCACTAGTGTAACTTTTGGAGTAGGCAGAAATCACGTACAATTACAGATTTTGGACATAAATCCTCACTTATACCTGAAAATGCTTTTCAAAAACATAAGAATTTTCATAGCTTTTCTTCCTAAATTAAAAGCTCCTGATGTTAATTGTGTAAAATTCATTAAATTTGCACATGGGATTAGTTTGACCTCTTAAGTTTTTTAGGATGTTGCCCAGGAATCACATGAGGTTCTCATTAAGAGAACAAAAAAGAGAACAGCCAGGATTATTTTATCAATCAGGTATGCTAAAAACAACACCAACAAAACACAGCCCTTCAGTATCATTCACCAGGGACAGCTGGAGCACAAATTAATTTTTCTTAATGGATGAAACTGAGGATGTTCATGGTGGTGTCACTATGAAAAAGTAATTTGTGTAGCCTCTTTTTTTAAGCAATAAATTCTCTATGTTTACCAGGAAAACTAATAGCAACATAATAGTCTGGCTTTGAGAGTGGTAGAAAAACTTAAATTACCAGACTAGCAACTACCTCTGGAGATAATGCTTGCTCTAATGCTGGATGAGCTGTCCCTCTAGAATGGGCAAGTGAGGGGACTGCACATGGTAATTACTTGGAGAAAATCTCAACAGCACCAAGTAGGCAAGCAGATGCACTGTTACTAATGTTTGTATTTCTATTTCTGTGCGGGTGTTCTTGTGCTTCCAGGAACTCAGCAAGGTTTACTTGGTAGTGCAGGCTTCATTATTACTTTTTAAAATGCTTTCCATTAAATGTAGGTCTGTTGGCCGTGATGTTCATTGATGTGCTGGTCTCGTATTACATGGTTAAAAATGCTATGGACAAAGTTTAATAATTAAATCCATTATTAATGTCTCCTTAAGAAGACAAGAGGAAGGCCATGCATGTTGATTCAGTGCTACAGATGTGGGGTCTGAGAGAAAATAGATTTAAATATGAATGCTTCCCTCTAAACAAATAACCCCCAAAAAACCTCAGTCTTTGGAATACTGCAGAATTTGAAAGCTAATAACCAAAACAACAGAAGATTTAATCTTTTAATCATCCCCCTGCTGTATGTGTAGGAGTGATTTCCATAAACGACAGCTGATCCTTTACCAGATCACACCACAGGTAAAATGTGGTCAGTACAAAACCAGCTTGGCCTGGTTCATCAGCAGCCCTCCAAGGACAGAGCTCCCCATGGACAGCCCTCAGGGATTATGTAGAGTTGACTGTACCAATACTCAAGACATCACAGATGATACACTTTTTGTTGTGTTCAGAAGTTTTTTTTATCTGGCACCGTAGCAGTCAAGTATCAGAAGAATCTGGCCACCAGAAGTAGGAATACTTGTGGAGATTTGCCATTCTTCAGCAAGGAGTACACTGGGAGCTGACAGAGGGAAAGATCAATCCAAAATTTAATTGCCAGTGTGCAGGCCACAAAAGGTGAGATTATGGAAGAGAAAGGCACAGTGGGAAACTCATAACAGGGAGTTGCACAGATACCACCCCCAAGTACCAGCTATGACATTTTTGACTTAATCAAAATTCATTCCTGTGTTTATGTAGAGCTAAAGATGAAATTCCAGCCTCAAATGTTCTTAAAGTTTTGACTTATCAGAAATGTTTATGAAGGTCAGAAATACAAGAA
Organism: Erithacus rubecula; assembly: GCF_903797595.1. NCBI lineage: Eukaryota > Metazoa > Chordata > Aves > Passeriformes > Muscicapidae > Erithacus > Erithacus rubecula. The sequence goes on from NC_136685.1 coordinate 85,217,260, forward strand.
TTTGTGCAATTGCATCCTTTGAATTAACTTGAATATGATGTTCAGGAAAACAAATTTTATTGATCTGCTGGAATCAAAAACTGGATGTAATACTACTGGCTAGAAAGTAGAATTTGGGGTTTAAATTCATCACCAACAAACTGATCTATTTTCTGCTGGCTAAAATACAAATTTCTTTGACAATGACATGTTATTTAGAAGAATAGGGCAGAGTTTAGTAATTACAGTGTTTCTTTTAATATGGGACTTTCCTAAAATGATATTGATAAGTTTAATCATAAGAACAGGTCTTCCTTTCAGGAACTTTAGTCCATTTCAGCCTTTCCAAAGGCTCCAGAAGCATTTCAGCATTACAGTAACAGTGACGTTTTCATTGAAGACCAGAGAGGCAGTAGGCTGTTCATTTAATTGATCACTTTGAAAATTGAAATTAAAACAGTCATGCAAGTCATTAAGATGAATCTTTTCTTCTTCACAAGGTAACTGTGAATTGACCTTTGAAGGGATTGCCCCCTGTAATCTTGCCAGCTCTGGTATCTTGACCCTGATGCTTAATTGTGTGTTGTGACATTTTTGGACAAAATACAAAGATTTGTAGGTGACTTTGTAAGTTGTGTGATTTTGACTAAAGTTCTACATCATTTTGATTCATTATCCAAATCTTGTCATTAGTTTTTTAAAATTTGGAGCTGAGATTAACCAATCTGAGTTGCTAAGAGTCACTAAAACACTGTATTTAAAAAAATGTTGTATGATACTGTTAATTATTTGCTGTTTTACTATGACCAGACCTGTTACATTATTAGGAGGAAATTCTATTTTGTTACTTATTTAATAAATGTGTATTCCCATTTCAGAAATAAGATTAAGAGTTTAAAAAGATTGATAAAGCAGCACTGCGTGAAAATTTTGCAGTCTTTCAGACTTTTCTAAAAGCTTAAAGAGTGCAAAATGCAGAGCTTTTCTGAGACCTCTTACAAAAGATTTTAGAAATCCCTAAGAAAGCTAACTACACTAAGATACCTGTATTTAAGTTCATCCACAAGAAAGATATTATGGATTTTTATTTAAGAGACATTAATTGTCAGGTTGCATTTGAAATTTTTAGTGCTTGTTGAGAGTTTGAGGAAATATGCTTTGATTTTTATGTTGCTAAATTTTTAGTAAATGTTGGAAGTTGTTGTATATTAAATAGTGCTTGTTCTGCTATGAGTTTTCCAACATCTGTTTCCTAGTGAGGAAAAATATGAGCAAAATAAACTACCTCTTTGAAAAACATTGAATTTCTAGAATAACCAAAAGCTAATGTAATAAACATTAACACGAACTGCTTTGATTTCATAATCACTAGCTTGTATCTGTCTTATTTATGTAACAAATCCAGTAAATTAATGTTACAGTTGTTGTTGCTCATCTTGAAGTGAGGTGGAAAAAGAGGAATGAAGCAGGATAAAATAGCTGTCAACTTCTTAAATCATCTGACTGTCATTGAAAACTGGGGCTCTGGGAAGATGATGAGAATCTGCAGAAGTTGTGCATCAAAATTCTTTGGTACTTGCTATAAAGGGGTGTTGGCGTCCTGACTTTGATAGAGAAATCTGGGTGGTTATAAATGGTGCCCTTTAATAAGGGGAAATACTGTTTAAGGAGCTCTGCAAACCTTATTGGTTATAGAAGCAAGAGATTGTCTTTTTCCCAGTGTTCTGACAGAATTGAGGCCAAATGTGTGAGCTTTCCCTGTTCTTTGCTCTTTATTGTTTCTCTTGGAAAAGAAGGTAATTTGCTCAGTAATTCATTAATGTTGATCTTGTTTAAATTAAACAGTAATACAGGAGAAACTTAATTTTAAAAGTTAAGCCATGTGTTCCTGATAGAGTTGAAGCAATGAAGTTGTGGGAGCCAAGTACACAGGAGGTCTGTGACCACATTATTGCTGATTTCTTCAATAAATGCCAGTTTGGTTTGCATTAGATCTGCCATCCAAAATAAGCAAACCAATGACTATCTCAAATTCAGCATGACTTAAGTATTAAAAGGTGAATCAAACATTTTAAAGATAATATTTGTAGAGCTCCAAGCTGTGAGAGTCTAGGATTGATTTCAGTTGCACAGACCTAAGCTGCAATCAGTGGTACTTAGTGGAGGTAAAGGCAGAGCAGAAATCAAAGCAGCCCCACTGCTACTGTGGGTAGCCAAAGCCAGCTGGAGCAAACCCCAGTGTTGCACATGGAGCTTCTGAACCTGCCCAGTCTGATTTACATCTCCTCAAGGGGGGTGTGCTTCCTCATTCACCTACCAGGCAGTTCCTTGTTGAAAACAAATAGCTCTTTGTTACTCTGGTCATATAATATTCTATAAGTGCTTAACCTAGGCCTCTTCAAAGGCCTGTGAACGGGAGCCTGGGAATTTTAATGGACTCTTCAGCTCCATTAACCTTTCTCTTTGAAAAAAAATCCCTGGATTCTTAATGCCTACCAAAAGGTTTCCTCCTGCGAGTACCTCGAACTGTTTTTAAATTTTATTTTCACATGCCAGAATTGAAAATGCAATTGCAAAGAAGTCTGTCTGTTCTATCCCAAATTACTTGTTCAGCATTAATGACAAGAGGCTGAGTAGGTTTGGAAGACTCTTATTTTCAGGATCTAATCCAGAAATCTGCTATGAAGTGTCCGTAGTATGCAAAGTGTCACCTGTGCTTTCAGATTTTCTGTTGTTCAGCCAGGCCTACCTAAAATATTAAGAAAAAAACCCCACTTATTTCTATCATACTGAAGATACTGTTAGAGCTTTGGTCAATTAAAAAAAAAAAAACGCAAAAACCAACAAAACAAAGTATAAACCCTTTAAAATCTTTAGTCCCTTTAACTTTTTTTACTTGTGTTCTTACAATGACCTTGTATATTTTATGGAGTTCTAGAACCATACAATCAATTGGGTTGAAAGGGTCCTTAAGGATCACCTAGTTCCAATTCTTCTGCTGTGAGCTTGGGACACCTTCAACTGGAACAGGTTCTTCAGAGTCCCATTCAACCATGCTCCAGGGATGAGGCATACATACCTGCTTTGGGCAATCTATTCCAGTGCCTCATCACCCTCACAGCAGAGCATTCTTCCTTAAATATATAATGTAAGTCTGCTCTCATTCATCTTGAATCAATTCCCCTTGTCCTGTCACTACAGGCTTTTGTAAAGTCCCTCTTGCAGGCTGCCTTCAGGCACTGGAAGGCTGCAATCTTTTTGAGGCTGAACAACCCCAGTTCTCTTAGCCTTTCCTCATAGGATGAGCTGGTAGGGACAGCAGCTCCTTTCATCATGGTTTTGTTCTCCTTGATTAAATTAGAAATATGTTTTTTTCTGCATCTTGTTCTTGCTAAGTAGTAATCCAAAGTAGTAATCCTTTCTGTTTCTGCCTGTTGCAGGAATCTTCCTTCTCCCTGCCTAGCAGGTCCAGTCTGTGACAGTGCTTGACTTCCACATCTTACTCAGGGCAGACAGACTTTGACCTCTCTTTGGCTAGCTGTGTTGAAACATTCTCCAGTATTACCTGTTAGGGAAATTTAATGCAGCAGTTGCCTGTGACCTGATTTTTATTTCCACCTGGGCAGTTAAGCTTCAAGTGAGAGCATTGTGAAGGAGTACTAGGAAGTGTGGGGAAAGCTCCTCAGTGCAGTAAGATGCCAGGAGCAGGCTGGCTATAACCTCTATATCCAAACACAAAGCAATAAATTGAACTTCTGACAATTATGGTTTAGGCATCTGGGTGCAGTGTGTCAGGTGGCCATTGGGTCTTTGGTGCCAGCTCTTCGACCTCCAGATGTACTATTGTTACACTAAACTACTGGCTAGCATAGACAAAACATTGGTTTAATCAGGTATGAGCCCTGGCATCACTACCCTGCTAGTAATATAGGTGTGTAATAGTATAAGTATTGTTTTGATAGCTATTTTATATTTCTGGGTGCATATACCCTTAGATATGAGTCCTAACCATCTCTAGCTCTACCCTGTTCAGAGTCATAGACAGTTTATCGTCTGGAGTGAGTGTGTGTTGTATTTGTTTCCATTAATAACCAGGTTGGAAGGGAAATGAAATAATTTTTGGGTTTTGGACAGAAAAAAGGAATGCTGTTCCAGAAGTGTGGAGCTCTCACCTTTTGCTGCTGCTGTGACTTTCTTGTTTGGAGACAGATTTCCTGAAATCTCGTTTGTGAGAACACCACTTCATTGGTATTGGTATTAAAAAGGAAACATGCTGTACTATTCCCACTAATGTTGCTGAAGTTCTGCACGAACAGGTCATGTTAAATACTGTGCAGTGCATCATTTGAAATGTTCAGCATTGTGATTTTTGGCTGTCAGATCTGTTACATAAATCAAAGTTTGATTGTCCTCAAGATTGAGCTTTCTGCTACAGTCTGAACAACTCTGGAGTTTCTTGGTTTTGGAAAGCTGAATTTCCTGTTGTGTCCGTCTGGCACATAGGGATGAGAATTCACCAGCATCACTAGAGCAACAGAACCAGCCAAGGACAAATGTTTGGCGTGTTTTGTGCTGGAAAAGTCTCATTTCAAAATCAAAACATGCATATGCACATGCTTAAAATGAAGTGGTAAGTGGTTAAAAGCTGGACCAGAATAAAAAACATGCCAGTGAGGCTGTTTCCTCTTCTTCACTAAAAGTTACATCTGCCATGTTTTGCCCAGGGCACAGTTTGTACATTGGAGATTGTCTTTCCACTGAAAACATGGAATGATAAGTGAGTCTTCCATTTTTTTTGAGGGAGCTGAAGTGCAGTAGATGCATTAGGCTCCTCATATTGGCTGTAAACTGTTGTGGCTGCTTTCATCCATTTGTGAGAGACCTCTTGTGGTTTGTTTTTCTTCTGAGCTTTGACTGATCAGTTCCTCTGTTTTCTCATGGGTTGAGCTCCCAATTCTGTGAGCATTCCTTGGTGGTGTTTCCACACACATTTGTGAAGAACAACTTAGGCAGAAACTGGATGCCCAAGACACAGGAAAGATCTTTGCTTAACCAGGGTGGATGGAAATAAAGTGTGCATAACACGACCCTTCAAAAATAGTCCATATTAAAATTGCTTTGATTCTTGTTAATGTGCTCCTTCTCAGCAGGCAGCTTTTAGCTCTTGTGCTTTAAGGCAAGTAATAGGAGGCAAGCATGAAGAAGTTTGAGGAGATATAAATCTAGACTACTTCACTAGTAAAAAACTATTTAAAAGAGAGATCCTGGTAGCACATATTCTGCTCTGTGTTATGTGGATTCCTAATATTGTAGGCCATAAAAGAAAGCATAAGAATTTTAGGCTTCTTGCAGGTAAGAGCAATGTTTCTGGTTAAATTTCTTTTTTAATAGGTTCATAAGCTAACTCTCCATAGGCAAATAGAGTGGCCAAACTATGTAAGAACCTTTCATTTTTATGTCATGATCACATATCTTACTTGAAAAAGTTTTTTTTCTTGAATTTTCAAGATGTTAGAGTTCAGAATGTTTGTTGGAACATTTTTAATTAACAATTTTTGAAAGAGTTTCAAACTTCAAGATAAGCATACAAAGAAAGTGCCAGATAAAATAAAAATGAAATACTGAACAGAGTTAGTCATACTTCAAGCTTGTGCTGCTTGATTCTCAAAGTTTTTTGTTTTAGTACAAGTCCCATTGGGCTCTTCAGAATAATTTCTGTGTTTTGAACTAGATTTCCTGTTTGTTCACATTTAAAGTTATGTTTTTAAAAAGTTTTCATAGCTAAATATGTTTTAGTGATAGTAATACAAAGAAAAATGAAGTTATTAATCTAATTTTGTTTTTTAATTGGAGAGAAAATAGATGTTTCTTACTTGCAAATTGAAAAGGTAGAACAAAAAGCTTATTGCCAATTTCCATTATATACAAAAAATCCTAAATATTCTTGTTTGGAAGAAGAAATACCTAATTTTAAAAATTGGTCTTCATCAGAACAGTGAGAGAGCTATGGCCATTAAAGAGGTATAGCAGGTACTGTGCAAGGGAAGTTTCTCTTAAGAGCAGTAACAGTGAGAACTGAGGGCTTCTTTTTGTTGATACATTTAGTTAAACACATTATCTATAAACAAAACAAAGATGTGGTAGGTGCTACAATGGGCTGGTTCATCCAGTAATAATGAAATGTGTCAACTCCCATTCATTGGAATTAGCTGGAGGAGGAAGGTGTTGCCATTCTGCAAGGGAGACACTGACTCAGGATGGACCAGTAAGTGAAGCTTGGGTAATGTGGCCTAAGTATTTTATATATGGAGACTAATTTGACCAATAGTTTATCTTCATTATAAAAATAGACATGCCAAACTAGTTTGTTTTATTGCTGTTTCTGAGCATAAGGTTATAAGGATTTAAACTTTAAAAACTTTATTTTTTTTTTAGGCTAAATCCTTGTTTGGTGACCAGAGCTGCCTATCTTGATATCCTTGTGATGTTGAGTACTCACCTGGAGAAGTTTCAAAAGCAAGGTAAGTCAAATGTACTGTTTTGTACATTGGATTTAATATCTGTATCTATTGTATTACTTGTCCTCAAGGTATTTACTGACTTCTGGAATCCTTCAGCTGCTTCATAGAAGGCTCTTTGTTCTGCCTTCTCAAGAGCTAATCCTAGGTTTTCTTGGGGAGAAAACTGAGGTATGGCTTCATGTCAAGGCTTGAAGTGATAATCTTGCAATATTCCTAGTCCTAGAATGGATAGCAATGAAAAAGATCCTCTCCATGTTCCAAAATGTTTTTTTAATCCAAAATCCAAATCCTGGACTATTGCTACTTTAACCTTTTCAGAAAGCCACAGAAATTCTCCTTTGTGAGACACCTGAAATAGTTTCAGGGAAAGTGTTTTCTGATGTTTAGAAGTTTATAAAAAACAGCTCTGAGAGCTTCTTTCTTTTTTCATTTTGATTCTTTATCAAGTGGGAATTTTTTGAAGAACCAGGGAGAATTGTCAGTGTTTTTAATGTTGTAGATTATAGTTAGCAACAGTACAAAGCAAGCTGTGAACAATAAGAAGAACAAAGGTATGGAGAAGGGGCACCCTTTCACATGTGCCAGTTTGTAGGCAGCTTTCAGTCAGCTGTAAGTAGCTTCCTTGTGGGCCTGTTTTGTTCATTTCTTATGAGCAAGTGAATAATAAATTACCTTGTCAGTCCAGGGATGCAATTAATGAATAGTTCTGTCATTTAATTAAAATTCTTAACACTGCATTTAAGTCATTGGAACTGTTCTTTATTTCAGATAGTCATGTTGTGGGCACTGTTAATTTAAAAACCAATTCCTTTTGCCTTTTTTTGCCTAGGCCTTTAGCTGATGTAGTTCAATTCTAATTCTAAAATCACTCTTGGTGTGATTTCTTGTGAATGTACAGTTCAAATAGTGATAGTTGTTAGGAAAGCACATTGGTGATGAATGTGTCTGAAATGAACTTCTTCAGACAGGTTGCTGCAGAACTAGCCCTTACAACAGAAGGACAGACATACAGAGTGACTAGGCAAGGGCCACATGCTTTATGGGGTGGAATGCACCACCTTATCTGAAGCATTTTCAGTATAACATGTCTCTAGGGATAATTTTTTTATTGGTTCCTTACTGGTTTTTCTGGGGCTAAGCTATATCTACCATCAATAACTCTTCTATTGAAAAATATTTTTTCATTCTTTTGTTATTGCTACATAATAGAATAAAACTCTTTAAATCCTCGTATGCCATTTGCTTTAGTGATAATCCTTTGCCATACTTCAAACGGTCTAGCTGTGTATCACTACTACAAAATAAGCAAAAACAACCCCCAAAGCCTCTTTCAGCTATATTTGGGCTCATTACCCTTTTATTTTGAATATTACTTTTTAAAAGAGAGATCCTTTTGGCAGTATTATTTTTTATACTTTTTAAATCATGATCCTCCACCAATGTTCAGCTCCTTTGTGGTATGAATCACCCTGGGTTTTATGAATTCTATTCATGTGAAGTTTTTTTCTTCTGATTACTCGTGTCAGTCACCCTTCAGCTCTGTTTTTGTATTTTCTTCTAGGAAGGAACAGCCAGTACTCCAGGGGAGGGCTCCTGTTTTGCTTACTTAGTGGGCATTGCATTTCCTTTATCAGTCTCTTTCCTATTTCAGTTATCCTTGGGGTTTTTTTTGTCTGTTCTGGTTTTTAAACAATTGCTGCACATTTGCAAAGGCTTTTATGGACCTCTCCACACCAGGAAACTCCCTTCCTTTTTTTAAATACCCCTGACTTGTGAATAGCCCTTTGAGCCTGAGGGACTGCACCATGCTGTGGCTGGATTACTGACTGTAGTGAATTAATTTATTTTTCAAAGCTCTTTGGACTGTACCAAACCTGGGTGCTGCAAGGTACAATTTCTGCAGAAGGAGAGCAACTATTTTTGCAGATTTTCTCTGCTCGGGTATAGTTCATTGGTATTGTTTTGCTTAAAGGTTTCATTCCTACATAGGTTTAAAATTACATATTTCAGGCAGTGTCTACAGAGAGTAAAAACTTAGGCTGGAAGTACTGTTTTGAGAACTTGAAGATACATTGGGGACAATTTTATGTATCACAGGCAAGAAGCCTTTCTGAAAGAAAGGAGTATTGTGTTTGTCTTAAATAGAAACTGAGTGTCCCATGACACACTAAGAGAAAGACTAAACTCACCAGTTAAAACTAAATGTTTAATATTTAAACTAAATTTAATATTTAAACTAAATGTTTAATATTTAAATGTTTTAAAGATATGATTATTAATTGAAGCATTACACTTTTCTGAGATTAAATATCTTACTCATATATGCATATCTCTGGTTATGAGCCAATTTTTCTCTGTTCTAATCTTGATTTGTAAAGTTGTTTCAATGAATAAAGGGTGAGGGACAAATCCAAATAAAACTGTTTCTTGATGTGTTTATCTAAGAGGCCCCAGGAAGTGCTGTATATGAGTTCCAGGCCACAGGCTGAAACTGATTTTCATCAACAGAAATGGGAATGCAATGTAATGAGCCTGCAACTGGTTAAAATCAGACCACTTCTAATTGATTATGCCTGTCTAAAGAGGCTACAATTACAAAGAAGTTTTCAGAGTACAGCTCTGCCTAGGACTTTCCTACATTATGATTATTTTCTGTAAGTGATTTGTTGTTTTCAATTAATAAAATCTGTCTCTTAAGTGCAGGATAGCCCTTAGGGAATTTACTTCACAAATTCAAAAAACATCAGCTTTAAAATGTCAGCTGAGGAAGGCAGGGAGTAATGGATACCAAAAGCATCTTGTCCAGCTCAAAATTTACTGCTAGTTAAATGATGATTATTTATCTTAAACTAAACAAAACAACCCAAACCTCCTATTTGCTGGATTGAATGGAAGTGTTGCCTGATTCATGTCACTGAGAAAATACAGTTTTCTTTCCTTGAGGTGATAGGCAAAATCTAGAACTTTTTTCTCAGCACTTGATGTGCCTGAGGGCTTTCAGATATGCTGAGACAATACATAATGCCAAGGCTATATAAACTTTAAAATATTTTTATTCTGTTATCAATTGTGATTAGAAGCAAGCCTTAAAAAAAAGGAAAAAAGTAAAAATATGGAATATGGGATATTTTTAAAAATATGGGATAGTTTTTACCTTTATTGAGAGTAAAGAAAGTTCTTACCAGGTACAAGATTATTTGATGAGCTAATGTCTATTGTCATTATTAGTAATTATTAATAGCATCCAAGGAATTTGTTCTTGCAGACCTCTTTGATGTATTTTCTCCACATTAATTGTTATTACAGATCAGAAATCACAGATGTCTAGGGCTTTTTCATCTTTTTCATTCTTATGGAAGAACAATGCATTCCTCTTGCAGAAGATATTCTGGCACTTCTAGCCTGCTTCAAATATTGCAGAGGAATGAAGTAACATTTGTAGGCATATTGGGGTGGGAAAAAGGACCCTGAATCCAGGTGAGAACATGTTCAGCCTTAGCTTTGTATGTAATTATTTGCAAATTCACAAGTTTTGATGAGGAGGAGTTAAAAGCACAGGTCTGTAGAGCTTCAGATCCATGTGTGCATGTGTACATGCTTTCCTGTGTACTCAGAGGTGGATTTTGTGAGAGATGGGACACAGGACAAGTGTGATACACTGTTTCACTAGATAAGATTCCTCTCTTCTGAGAGGATTTGTGGTAGATATTCCTGCTTTCAGATCTTCTGGAAATTGGTGTTTAAAGCAAAACAACAAGAAGAGAGTTTTCCTGTAATGTGCAGTGCTGGTAACACAGGAGCCAGAGTGTTGAATTGCAGTGATTCAGATCTGGGGTGCTCTGTCTCTCTGTAACACATGAAGAATGCCACAAGACAGAGTGGTCACATTTTCCTTCTTGCTCACATCTTGAAAAAGTTTTCTTGTAGTATTTTGTCACTTCATGAAGGGAAATGGATGCAACTCTCTATAATATAGCTGGCTAATAGAAGTGCATTTTGGGCAGGATTGTGTTCCAAAAAATGGCACTTGTTAGAGCCCTCTCAGCATAAGTGAAGTAGGATGTAGAACAGAAGAAGGAAAAGATGAAACAAAATTCTGCTAAAGATAATCCTGCCAACTTGTTACTTTATCCTGTATGTATGCTGTCAATCTGCTGGTTGGTTTGGCCTGTTGTCAAGTATAGTGTCTTCAAAATTCAAGTTTGATGGGAAAAAGAAAACATTTAAAAGGAATGTCAAATAGGATGAATCTGTGATTTAGGAAAAGATGCCACTTGTAGTCTAACCAAGCATTTTTTCTTTCTACATTTGAGGTAGAAATTAACCAAACTCCAGTTTTGTTGTCAAACATGGGAACAGTTACTCGGTATTTACACGATTAATCCTGTTAATAAAGAGATTGTTTTGATACAAAAATGCAACAGCTAGTATTCTACTCTTACTTATTTTCTTTCCTTGACTTTTGCAAAAATATACTCCCATTTTCCTGCTGTCTTCCAAATATCTAAACCTTCTGTAGATGTAGTTTGGTTAAGATTTCTAAATGCTGCTCACAATCTAAAGAAATGATTGCAAAAAATACTGTGCACTGCACATGTGTGGGTGTATGTGATCAGAAACATGGACTGTTATTTCAACTGTTTGCAGGTTTGTCAAATACCAAATGCTGTTTTAGATAACACACACTGCAAATACCATTCTCTTGGTTATGTATGTCCTTTTTAATAAGAAGTTATAAAATACATTGATAGAAATAATATGGATTATCAAACTTCTGGATGCTTTGCAAGGAAAGGGCAAACTGGTCTTTACATAGGAATCTCTTCAATGTCTGCCCAAATTAAGAGATTTATAGTACTCTTAAATAGCCTTTGAAGGCTGTGGCCACTTTTTTCTCTATCATACTTCTAATCTTTTCTTATGTTGGAAAGAAGGTAAATGGTAGCCTAGTTTTTCCTGTAGGCTAACTTAAAAAATTGTATTCTTGAATGGTAGAAATTTGACAGGGATAACTAGGTTGATTATTTTAGCCACACTTGAACTTTCTTTACTTAGATCCTTAAGAAGTGTGGTCAAAGAACTATTTGAATAAAAACACTGGCAGCTTGTTAATGCATGCTTGGGTTATTTGGTCTAAGTAGCTTAAACTTAAATAAATTGAAGACATTTTTTGTGTATGTTGTCATAAATTGCAAGTTTGCTGGTGTATTGACTGTGGCACTGGGTAAATATTTTTATTTTTACTTAGGATGGTAAAGATTTAAAACATATTTACAGGATCATCTAAATGCTCTGTGCCTACTAACATTAAATTGGACAAGTCAAAAGGGAATTTTTTTAGGTACTCAGTGTTCTAATTCAATGCAAACAGGAGAATGAAGAAGTTGAGGGTGGCATTGTTGGAAGTCCCAAGACACAGGGAGTGACTGGGAGTTGCCTGGACAGTAAAATGCCAGAAGCAGAACAAGTGAGGGGTGCTGAAGTGGTCCAAAGACTGACCAAAAATTAATGTGAGACAGAATATAACAAGGCCAAGGCTGAGAAGAATAAATTTTTGGAGAAAGGAGATGGATATGTGTAACACCAACAGCTGTTAATGAAGCATTGGAGGCAGAACTTGTGTCACAGGTGGAGGAGGAGGAAAGTAAAAGTGTTTTTAGAATGATGGCAGAGACAGTGATCGGTGGAGGGTTGTGGAGGGTAGGCATGATACTGCTGGAATGCTGTGTTGGGTGGGGAATAGGGAAAAGTGTTCCATGAAATAAATGACACTAGGAGAAAGTGGAATTGGTCATGTTTATTAATGTTAGCAGTAAAGCTGTGAAGACAGAGACTGCTTGTCCTTTCAAAATCAGGTTCTCTTTAGATTCCGACATGTACCACTGATTGACTTGCACTGTCTCTATAGGGTTTTATGAGTTTTACATGAATGCAAAATAGTGGAGAACTCAGTGCTGGGCCAGAGAGAAGCTGTAAGAAAAAACAGCTGTTTCAGTGTCCAGATATAATGTTGGGGTTTCCCCCCTTCTTTTTTCCTTTGGAAATTTTCCCTTATGCTGTACAAAATGCAGTGGGAGGCTTGTGTCCTCGACAATAAATTATCTGTGGATTCTGGTAATCAGTCATGTTTGTAGTTTTGAATCCTATAGTGAGTTCTGATGCCTAGTCTCTGATGTTGAAGAAGTTGCAGATGTCTTTAAAAGAAAACATCCTGCTTAAAATATGCCCTTTTTATGATCATCAGCAGTTACCTTAGTATGGCTGTGCAATGAAACAGACTTTTCTGTTCTCTTTGTGGTGTTATTTCCATTTAGCCGTGACTTTGCCTAATCCACTTTTAATAAAAAGGAAAAATATGAAGGAAAATACTTCTTAGTATTTGTCTAGGAAAATCTCTTGGCACTGATTACCTCTCAGCCTACTCCCTATTCATATGATCTGTTCAGATGTCCATGGATGGTAGTTTGAGAGTGGATTTTAACCTCAGTTCATAAACAATTGCTCTTTCTTGCAGGTCTTGTTGAATAATGATGAATATCCAGATTTTTGATACTCAGAGCCCATTCCCATAGCAGTATACTGCAGGCATAGCAGCATTTTATTGCCATTTTTGTCTGCCCTTGCAGAGTATCAGTAAGGTTTCTGATGCTGGTAGTAACTCCCCTCTTTTCCCTTGCTTTGTTCCTTTTTCCTGGAGCCTGTGGTAGGAACATGGAAGATGGTTTGGTTACTTGAGGGCCTGCATACAGGATTTAATCTCAGTATTTATCTAGAAGTGTGCAAATACTTAGAGCTATACTAATCACATGTACAGAAAGGAAGCCCCTCACACAGTACAGCTGATGGTCAGAAGAGTTGTCCACTTGGCAGGAGCTAAATAATCACTGTGAAATTACCAAATCCTACAGAAATGTATCAACCCTGCAAGGAGGTGAAGTGAGTTTAGTTTTAAATATGGGAGGAATTCAGATTACTTCTCTCACTTTTGAACAGACTATAGTGCCTCTGAGATGAAATATCATCTGAGCTATCCATCAGCTGATGGTTTGTTACTCCCTGAGCAGGGACATTTTTGTGTCCTTGTCTGTATGTAACTGTGTACTGTGGGAACAGACTGAATAGGTCCAGCCTGCCACTGCAGGGAACAGCAGAGAGACAGGCAGGCTGCAGGCTTGGGAGCTGCTACATTTTGAGGAGGTTTATAACTGGAGGTTCATCCAGTCTCCTAACTTCATTGTGCTTCTCTTCCCTTCCTCTCTATTTGCAGATGGTGAAAGGCCATTTTACTTCATATAAATGAGAGAACATCATTTGATCACAAATAGGATTAAAGAAAACAGCCCCTCAAACCTAGATGCCATGACATAGATGATGTGTGCATATATCAGTGTGGGGGACACAAAGGGGTTGAGGATGTTTGTGTTGGATGTTGAAGAGGACCAAGTGGTTGTGTAAGATATCTCCTGTACTAGAAGCAGGCTGAAATTCTTCCTGTCCCACAAATGAAGCAATCCTTAAGGGGGAAAAAATAAAATTAAATCCACTTAATTCTTTTGCATCTGTTAGCATCCTGCTGTTTGCCAGGACCCTTCTTTGGTCAGCCAAAATTTGTTCTTCCTTCTCACAGCATTTGGTCATTGTAACTGTACAGTGATGTTTGTTTGTAAATAAAAGTATGTCATTACTGTATCTTAACAACAGAGGCTGACATTTACTTTGGGAAGCAGTGTGGTTTTCTGGTTTAGTTGGAGATTTTGATGTAAGCCAAAGGAAAGAGTTTACTTTAAGCTAAGCAGACGAGAAAACATTTACATGAAAGCCTGGAAAGATTTCTTAGTGATGAAGTTGAAAGCAGGAATATTTCCACTGCATTGTAACAAGACAGGGCATTCTTTCCTTTTGTACATATTTGTGTGAAAAAAGAGTGTTGGAGAGCATGTGGAGCACAAGATAAATGCAGAAGGATTTGCTTTCTGGACTGCTGAGGCTAAGCAAATATGCAGACAATCTTATTTTGTTGACAGCCTTGCCATTGAGACATCCAGTTTTAAAGAGACTTTCTGTAAAATAGATGAGCCACAGTGTTCAGTCTTTCACAATTGCATGGGAAAAAAAAAGAAGTCATCCAGAAGGCTTCCAAGCAAAAGTATGTGATATGTACAGAAAAAGAGAATCTGTTGCCGAAGGCTCTTGTATCGCAGACTCTGCAATTCAGTAGTTCTGGGAGTGAGTAGTTCTGCTTTGTTTTTTATATTAAAGTAGTTTCCCCTTCAAAGATGAAGACATAAAGAGAAGTTGTGCTGGCCTTGCAAGATACAAATGAAAGTTTGCTGAGTTGGAAGGTCAGTGCACGGTCTGCTCCTGGAGTCACCACTCTCTCTGACCCTGGGTTGCAGGCTCTGGCAACGTTGGGAGCATTGACACCAACAAAATGGAACACACCCTCCTCCCTTCCCCTATTTTTTTTTTTTCCTCTCTTGCTCACTCTCTATCTCTCTCTGTGTGCACCTAATTCTACTGTCCCTGCCCTGGGGCTTTGACCCTCCCATGATGTCTGATTTCCCATTCCTGCTTGCCTGTAGCTCAGTGTAAGGCAGGGTGGACAGGAGCAGGTAGGAGCCTGGAAAGGCGCAGTGCTCCGAAACTGGAGCTGTTTCTCTTCTTGGACTGAGCCGTTTGACCTTGAACCTTTTTCTTTCGGCTGCCTGGGATTATTGCTGTTGTTAAACTGCTGTCTGTGGAGTCGGGCTGTGTAATAACTGAGGCGAAGGCTAATCCCTCTCCAAGGCAACCAGACAGTTCCGAAATTCAGGAATTCTGGCAGTGTATACATGTCGTGTGACACAGGCATTAATGCTAGTTTGTGCTATGATGCCACTGTGTAAAAGCGGTGTGCTTGGAGGGGGTTTAGAAATGTAGCAAATAAAATATACAAGTTTGCATTGCTATGAGACTGTGTCACCTAGAGGATAATGCTGTGAGACAGCTTTGCACTGATACGGGAGCTCCTTTGACCGCATCAAGTCCCTTCAGAAAAGAAACTGTAGCAAAAATATGAATGACAGAGCTAATGGCTGGGCAATATGTCTGAAATGTTTTTACAAATACTAGATCTTTTTGAAGCGTGTCCAGAAATACTCAGAAATGGTTCTATGTTATGTGGTAGACAGTGTACTCCATGTCAACTTTCTGTGTAAATGTCAAACAAATTAAGATGGCTTTGGAAGAATCTGAATATGAAAGGGCAGGATATTTAACTGTAAATAGAAGGCTTAGGGAAATGTCTTCATGAACAACAAAATGAATCTATATTTGTGCTGTGGCTTCGTGTCAAATTCAGGAATTTAGTACGACTATTTGGACAGGCTTTTAGCAGTGTTTAATTATAAATAGCAAAGATACATGGCAATGAGTTGTCTTCTTGCAGATACTGAAGAAATGTAAGCTAGTTCAATCTTTGTATTTACCTTTAGTGAATTTTTGCATTTAAAAAACCTAAACTTCCAACGTCCCCTAGCACTAGTGACACTGTTCTCTGTTCTTTTGTGATTTTCCCCTACTTGCATTTGAATTTTGTGGGGTATAGCATGTTCATTTACTTGCAGTACATACTATATAGACTCTGAACTGGGCAAAATGGCTTCAGTATTATAAAGTGGTCCATTCCTGCTGATGATGGAGAAAAAGGTTGAGCTCAAGGCACAAGTATTTCAGTCTCTGTGGGTGTGAGATAGCACCATTGATGACTTTTTTCCTTTCATTTTGTGTCTACACTGCCAGCTCTGCTAAATCCTGAAACCCTCTGGTGTCACAGATGGCAGTGGCCTCTTTGCTCACTCCAGGAGGTGGCCAAGCACTAAAGAAGGTTCTTAGGCTGTGTTGGGCCATGTGGACAAGGTTGTACCAATGTAAATAGCTGAAATATCACAGTTATTTTGCTGTACATAAGATTGGTTACAGTACAGCTCCATTGTTTTCTTAGCTATGTTAACTGTTGAGATTGAATTAAGAATAGGAAAAGTGTCCTGGGTTTTTAAATAAGTAAATTCTTTAGATTGATACACAGGACAGGTGAAGGACAGGACTACTTACCTCAAAGGAGCATCTTAATAGCAGTTTTTTCTGACTAAAACTATGAAGGCATGAGATTTTCAATATTATCAGAATGGCCCCTGTCATCATTTCTCCTGATTTCAGTTGCAGCTGAATAGTCTGACAAACAGCACTTGGTTCAGTCTGGTCTCTGATTTTAGAGCTAACTATCTGCATTTTCCCCACATATGTTTAATAGTTTGTGTTACTTTGTGCAATGATAGATATGGTAAGCTTGTACAATTTGCAATATTGTATTGCTAGCTTGATTTAAAGAAATACTTACCAAACAGATGTAATTGGTGAAGATTGCAGGCAATCTGCAAGGTATTGTAGCATTTTTGAGTTTGTTTGAAACTTTCAGCTCATGTGTTGAACAATCATAGTTCTCAGGAAACTTTGTGCCCTTGCTTCTTTTGATTTAAATATGAATGCATGTCATATCTAGCAAATATTTTTTATAATTTGGAATCAGGTTAAAATGAAGGAGAACTCTGATTTTCATTCATGCCTGAATTTACCTTACGATACCTTTTGCATGCCTGATATTTATCAACTTCATAGTCTGTAGCAGATGGTAACATCATCTATTTGTTCACTTCACTAAGTGTTACTCTCATTCCAGGGATGCAGTGGCCTGACTTTTGGGAAGAGATGAAAAGAGTCATTTCAGATTCTGAATTGGTGACTGGTATTCCCTACTCATCTGCAGTACCAGGACTGATACAGTATCTCCAGAGCATCACCAAACTTGTACTATCAGTGCTGTCAGTGACTGCAGGTGCTGACATCCAGAGCTGTGCTTCAGCTGCTGCAAAGGGAATGGCCAAGCCCTCACTGTCAGTAGCTCATCTGCTGCACTGTGAGTTCCATGAAGTGCGTCTGCTGGCACTGGAAGCAATACTGCAGTGGCTGAAACAAAGACATTCCAAGCAGATTGCAGAAGGAAGAGGAAGTGTATTATCTTTACTCACTGATTTGGAAGACACTCTTCTCACAATGGCTCTAAAGGAAACAAATCCCCAATGTTTTTGCAATGTAAGAGAGTGATTTTTTATTGACGTTTCATATGTTTTCAGTAAATTATAAGTTTTTAATGTCTGTGTCATATTTGTATGTTTCAAAAATATATTTCAAACATGCATTATGCTTTTTAAATAGCAGGTGAATAGTTGTGTTTTTTTTTTTTCCACTGCACAGGAGCTGTGCAATAATTTTGTAACAGATGTTCTTGTGTAAAAAAGCAAGAACTTCCTCTTTCCTTTCTTAGAACTGTCCAGAGAGACTATTTGTGTTCTTGGAGTGGAGCTTAAGTCAGTGTTTTATTGATCTCAAATGTGCACATTCCTGTTGAGAATGTCTGTAAATTCTTTGTTGGTGAATTGTGTCTGCAGGTGCTGGAAATCCTTTATAATATGGATCTCAGAAATGTGCTTCCAAAGACTGAAAGTTCTATAAAAATGAATCCAAATGAGCTCTTAACATGGAGTTTAAACCTTGCAGATATCTCCAGCAGGTATGGTCTGTCATGCATGTTGAAATACTTACATTTTAAAAACTTCCAATGTTGAACAGTAGTATGTTGGTTAAAAATCTGTGTTTCAGAAAAGAGACTGTGGCTTATTTGAATAAAGTGGGTTCTTGAGAATTTTTCAGAGAAGTAAGACCTTTATCTGAGTTATTAAAAAGGCCCACAAGTCATACTAGCATCCTGTAAATGTCCAGTTCCTTAAACAAGAAGTTACTCTGGCTTCCCTGTGATAGCCAGTGAGCATCGTTCTTCCTGAATGGTAATTGGGAAACACACACTTTACTGTAGAATTAACAATAAATGATCCAACTATACACTCATTTGCTGTGAATCTGCCATTCCTCCTATCCTGGTTTGTGTGCAGATAGTTTGTGGAAAGAATGGCAGATCTCATTGAACTTGTTGGATTGGCAGAAATGGTTAATCTGAATCCTTAGGGTTGGCACTCCTTATACAGTCCTTATCTGTAAAATCAGCAGAAAGCACTGAAAAATGTGGAGCCAGTTTGTAGTTCCTACTGTATTAGAAGCTGTGTCCATCCATTCATAGTGGAATGGGCAAACAAGCTTACAGTGTCCAGGCTCTAAGAGTATGGCATCCTGTTTGTGATAGTTGTTTAAGCCAAGTAAGCATTGCAGTCCAGTGTTACAAACACTGAATATAGAGACTATGGAGTCTAGAACAGCATTTTAGAGCTGTGCATATTTGCTGCTGATTTGCACTAAATTGTTCAGGTTCAAATGATGATGATGGGGAGTGGTAATTTCTGGGAAGAAGTAAGATTCTGGTGATAAAATAACACTGACTGGTGCTGTTAGAGGGAAATGGCTGAAGTAGCAGGCCTTGCTGCTCAGGTGTTGCCATTCCCCATGGTGGGAATAGGCTTCAGAAGCCATGGTGCCAACAGCCATGTCCTTAGATCCTGCTAGGCAGCAGGGAGCCTTGGAGGCTGGCAGTTGGCATATTCTGCACTAGGAGCATTTCTAGCACCTATAGAAGAGATATTCCTGCAGCTAATCACCAGATTCAAGAGATGCATTTGTTCACAATGTAAAATAATGTCTGCTTTATTTGACTCAGATTCCATTTTCAAATGTGTACTTCTATGAGAAGTATGTAAATAGAAAACAAACATGAGAGAAGTGAAAGTAAGGGCATGCTTCATTTGCATGTCAGCTGAGAATTTAGCTAACATCTGATCTCTAATGCAAAAGCTCCAAGTGCTCAGCTTGAAAAATACCCATTGGAGATAATTAGAAATAATTAAGAGCTGTCTGGTTTTCTTCTAGAGATGAAATGATGACAGAAATAGCTGTTTTTTTGATATGTCCTTTGCCTTGTTTTCTCAGCCCTGAAGGTCAAACCATAGCTCTCAAATTTGCCTCCAAATTGATTATCCACCATTTGCAGAACCATCAGCAGGTAAGGGAAATGGAGCTGGTTAACAGTTTTGTAATCCTGGAGTTTTCAGTGATTGCAGTAATTTGGCTTCTTTTAGATCCAAGCCCCAAGCTTATGTTTTCTTGTGTTCATTCATAATTTTTAATATATCTTCCTCTCCTAATACACTGCCATGTTCTGAAATGACAGAGCCATGAATATCATCCCAGTACATCCCTCTCAAAGTAATTTCAAGTTAAATACATATGTAAATATTTCTGATGGAGTAATTTCAGCTTCTGAGCTCATCCAAAATGGTCACTATAATGTGGAAAGGGAAATGCCTGTGGTGTTTAATGCTTATTCTGAGTCCAGCCCATTTACTGGAGTGCAGCTTTGTTGTGGTTTCTTGATTTTTGGAGTGCCCACAGGAGAGCACATCAGGTGGGAAGGCACAAAGCTGAAGCACTGGTTGGGTGAAGTTCTCAGCCAGCTAAGATGTCTTTTGATTTTAAATTGTCAGTCTGTGATGTCACATATGTATGTGAAAATCAGTGCAAAAGCAGCTTTAGTGCTAGACATTTTAAAAAATACTTTCAAAGACACAAAACCCACTTAGTGGATATTTTAAAACAAAACTCTCATGATCTGTTTAAAAAGAAGATTGCTTTCCTTCCAAAGCTATTATTTTTGAGCAGCAGAATGGATTTGTATTATATGCTAATAAAGATGTCTCATTATAAAAAATATAAAATCAGATTTGCATGCAAGAATTGAGGAACATGAATTATGATGTTAAATCTTTTTTGTTAAAGGAAAGACATAGTGTGAGTACTTAAAGTTAACGAAGAGGAATTAATGAGAAATGCTGTAAAAATCTTAACTAGAAATGCTTTCTCTATTAAGCATATAAATCATGGAAATCTAAGATATACCTACAGAGAGAGCTTTTGGCTTTGGGAGATATCAGGTACATCAGTTTTCAATCTGAACTCTTTCTTTGGGCTTGCATTCAGCATTTACATCTGTGGAAGGGATTTTCTCTTCCATAAGATGAAAGTTAAGTTCTGTCTTTCTAGATAGTCCGTCCATGTGTCTGCTTGAAATTTCAGTCATTGTAATATCTTGGGAGGTTTTTATGTTTTGTTTTCACCTGTTACAGAATGTGTAGGACATGCTCTGGCAGTGTCCCTCTGTGCAGTGCAGTGCAGGTGCATGGCCCTGTAGCAGACAGAATGAGGCAGAGTATAACTGAGGTTTCATTTATTCCTCAGTTAATGAGGTGGTTGAGAACTGGCTAAATGGCTCATTCCAGAGGGTCATGAGCAGTGTCACAGGGTCTGGTTGGTCTGTCCCTAGTGGTGTCCCCAAGGGTTAATGCTGGGCCCAGTATTGTTTAACTTCTTCATCAATGACTTGGATGAAGGGGAGGTGCTTCCTCAGCAAGTTCACTGACAACACAAAGCTGGGAGGGGTGGATGATGCCCCAGAGGGCTGTGCAGCCCTTCAGAAGGACAGGCTGGAGAGATGGGCACGAGGAGATCTCTGGAATTCAGCAAAGGACCAGCATATTTGGCTTGCATGTGTTGAAGGACTGAGGACACAAAAATATGCTTTGACTTGTATGGTCATTGGTGAGTCTGCTGTGAAGGTACAGAGTGAGACACTTGCCTGTGAATACTGCTCTAACTGAAATAAAATTTCCCGACTTTTACATGTTCATGTGGAATTCACCACTTAGGAAAAAGCAGGCATTTACCAATGAGCAGTATCCCTTAGGCCATAGTTCAGTGTGGTGGTAAGAGGTAACACCAGCTTGTGCAGTATACTCCTCACATGTTCTGTGCCTTCAGATTTCAGAAGAAGTCTTGAAAAAATGGGTTCAGTTGATAGTGTATTTTTGTGGAGATGAGCAAGAGACAGAGATGCTGTTAGCAGCTGCTGAAGTTCTTAAAAGTGTAACATCATTCCTTCTGATCAGTGAGAAACTCGTTCTTGGTAAGTAGCTTGAAAGTAATTTTCTGGATGTTTTTTTATGAAATCCATTAATACATGATTTTAAATGTATTGTTTGTGTATGCACAATAATACATAAAACATAATTATATCAAACAGATTTTTATACTCTACACTGCTGTACAGAATTGTGCAATTGGTCTGTGACATTAATCTTTCTGTAGTACTCTCTTGATGAGGTGGACATAGTTTAGTTTAACACTGGGAGTATAACAAAGCTGTGCTGACTGGATATTGAAATGAAGGGCTTCAGTGTAGAAATGAGAGACATATTCTATTAAAAGAATGATTGGACCCTATTATTGGATTATCTCCCAGGTATAAGGATTTTTGTCTTAAGTTAACATTAGACTGTTTAGAAAACAAAGAAAGAAGGAGGGCAAACAAAACCTACACTGCCTTATTCAACAGCACATTAGTGACTGGGAGGCAAAGCTAAGTGAAACTCTGGTTTGTTCTGGAGAGTACAAGGGTTTTTCTTTTAGCTTTTTTTCCCCCCCCACCTCTGCCTTCTGTGCATAGAGAATAGGGGATTTTGTGACTAAAGGGCCAGGAGATATTCAAGAATAGGTGGTAATAGATGATAAAGAAATTATCTTGCATCCTGAACAGATCAGACAGCTTTAGATATTTTTAACTCCATGATACTTCATTCCAGTGCAGTTATATGTTTTTAGTTTAAGTAGCTTAAATCCATCCATGTGTACTGGATACATATATCTCTTATACAAAAAGAACAATATATTTCTTAATCTGTAGATAGTGATTTTGTGAAAAATTAACTATTATTTTGAGATGTGCCTTTTAAGAGAAATTGGTAACAAATACCAGAGCTAAATCTGTTATATGAGGTAGACATTGCATTGTTCATAGTATCAGCTCTGAAAATCTTGACCTTCATCATCTAGATAAAACTCTTCATAGGACAGACATTATTACCATTTTATGTGAAATGAAGACAGTGGAAGTATTGGAGTGAAAACCTCCCAAATCCTGTGCTTCTCATCTGTTGTTATTTATGGATGTGGTCCATAAATGATGGACAGCAGTTTCCTCTTGTCGAAACAGCTGCTGATTTCCATGCTTTCCAGTCAAGCAGATGTGAAGGTCTGAAATAAAAAATAGCAGCAGTTTATATCCTGTGTAAAATCCTAACAAAACAAATGAAAATAGACAAGTAAACAAAAATAAGTGCTCTCCAAATAGCCCAGAGAATAGAGCCCCAAGGCCTTGGTGAGCAAACCATCTGAATTAGCTCTTTGCTCTGCAAATTGATCCAGGGGAAGAATGATGCAGAGCTGACCCTTCATAGTACCTAGAATTGTCAATCCAGGCATCTTCACAACTGTGAAACTGTCAGTACTGCAGTGAGGAGTTTGGAAAATCAAGGGCATGGGCTGGTGATTAGCTGTAGTGATATAAACCCAGAATAATTCCCTTAAAAGAGTTGTGTGCATGTAAACTTGACTTCTATGCTGCCTTCTGCATCAGCTTGGTTGACCACATGTAGTAAAAAGTAGAAGTTAAAGGAAACTGTGGTTGTATGAAATGAAGCTGTAGTCATTTCCAAGAGCTTCCATTACTGTTCCTGAGAGAAAGAAGGTGAATGTCTGTTTGTTCTGGGTGACCCCATCATTTCTACATCAAGCTGCTTGAGGGTTCAAAAAAAGTCTTTATGCAAGTTCCCTTTGTAGAGTTCTACTGCTTCTGGAGATACAGTAGAAACATGTTTAGGTGGGAAATCTGGCAATTGAATCTATAAGGGAATAATTATTTTGTCCTAGCTGTACTGATATATATTGAGTGTGTCATGCTAGGAAACAAAGCAACTTCTTTCTGAAATAATTATACCTCCTGCCATTGCCACATAGGGAAGTTACAGGTAATACAGGAATGCTTCTTCTGCCTGTGTAGTAAAGCCTAGAACAATTTACTTTGGCCAAGCAGTGAATACAGTTGCCTGGCTAGCCTTGTGATATAAATCTCTGATAAACCTGCTAAAAACGTGGTAGAAGAAAATTAAATGCAACTACTGTTGTCTGTGGTTACTAGAAAGTAATAATCTAACAGCTGGTTGCACCTAATAGTGACCTTCCACTGGATTCCTTTAATCAGGATGTTCAACAATGCCTGAAAAGTCAGCTGAAAAATACCCCAGCAAACTTAGGAATACAGATGAGTGACTTGAGTTAGTCATGCATGGTGTGGCAGCAGAAAATGGCACGAGGGTTTGGAAGGGAAGTATGGCTTGGGAGGTGTGGATTTCCACTGGGGTGGTGCTGTCTGCCTCCCTTGGGCATTACCAGATGAGCACCTCTATCTGGGCACTTCTCTCTGGTGTTAGTCTTAGCTGTGTAATGTAATCACCTCATGGATTAAACTTGTTTCCAGCTGAGAGTGGGTGTAAGGCTGGCAGGGCCTGCTGGTGAGTGGTGGGGACAGGTGGATGTGGGAGAAGGAGGTGAAAGCTGGGGTCAGTTGCTGTTTCCAGCAGGGAATAGCAGGAATTTCCACCAGGAATAGGGAATTGTGTCCAGCAGTAGCTGAAGAAAGCTTGGTTTGGCAGCCTCTGCTCCAGATGATTGCAACAGCAAATCCATGATCAGTGTGTTGGTCAGTGATCGATCTCCAGCTGCAGAATTTTTGAAGTTGCCAAACAGGAATTCTACACTCCTAGAAATTTTAGAAAATTGGGAGCACTCATGACTAAAGCTGAACCCAGATAGAGAGGCCCATTCTCTTATCTGTTGCCCACTGTTTAAACCAAGCTGAGTCTGCCACCTAGATAAGGTTCACACATGCTGAAAATGCTCTGTTTGTATTGCCAGTCTTTTTCCCAGTGATTTGCCAGTGCTTTTCATGTGTTGGAAACAGAGCTCTCTAACTTCTTTGAATGCATATAAGAAATAGAACTCTAATTTTTCTTCACAAATAAATATAGGATTGTCTGATACCCTTGGTCTATGGAAGTGTGTGATTCTACTGCTGCAGAATGAAGACTTGGTAGTAAGGAATGCTGCTGCTGAAGTGATACAAGTGGCACAGTCGGAAAAAAAGGGCAGTGAAAGAACAGGTATGTTAACATTAGTTTTAAATGTTGTTGAATGTTTGGGAGGCAAAAGTATTTCTCTTCTCATCACAGATTTGTTGCTAACTGTAAAGTGCTTCATCCATCTCCTATAAATATATACCATAAAAGATAACAGCAAATTTGACGCCCACCATGCTTTATTATTTTGCTTTTACTGTTCGTGGTTTAATTTGCATATGGCTACATGAAGATGTAAAAAAAACCAACAGCAGGACTCAGCTTTATGGTTCATGCTGTGATGAGTCAACACTCACATAATTTCAGTTTGAAAGTTTTTTATTACCAGCTCTAATATAATGCAGTGCAAGACACTCCTTGAATCCCACGTTGTTATAAGAGCCTAATCACAGAGAGATAGGAATCTAGGAAACAGTATTCAACTCATTGATTCATTATTAACCTTGAAATCCATTTAGATCCAGATCAACAAAGACAATATACAGCATACCCACAATGTGCTTTTGAGGATGTGGGCCTTTTTGTCTGCTTGCCCTAGTTTACTCAACCCTGTTAATTTTAAAATAGCCACAAAACTTGAGTAGGCTTAACTAATTAATGTGCTTCACTTTGAGAGTCTTTGCTGACACATTCTTCTATGTGTTGTGAATAAATTAGAATTTACTACCAAGCTCATCTCTCTCTGGTGGTCCCTGGTCTATGCTGCTCAGTAATGCCCATACCAGCTTGTCTGCAGTCAGTTCAAATTAGTCAGTCCTCTCCATGTGAACTTCTGCTAGGCTGGAGATAAAGCAGCTCTTTGGTTTAAAAAAAAGAAATCAGAAAAGGCAGTAAAATTATGTTTGCCACTATTGTAGATAGAAGTAGCCAGGAATCTGCTCATGTGGCAAGTGTGGTTTTGAGCTGGTGCTGTTCAAGCACAGAGCTATGGGGTAGAAGAAGGTAAAAGGAGGGATATGGCGTGGACAGCTTTCATCTTCCTGTGAAATCCCACAGCTCTGATTCCAGCACTGGCATCACAGCTCTAACAGTTTCTCTAATCCCAGCTACAGCTCTCTTGAGTATCAAGGGGCTCTGCATGTGTGTGCCTGAGGTCCCCCGTGCTGGCCTTTGGGGGCATCCTCAAGTGTCTCAAGATGGCACTGTCTTTGGGAATAATGTCTTTGGACAGTGCTGGATTGTGTTTCTGACTCATTGTATCTTCTCCCTTCTTCCCTGTTGTGTCCTGGTGCCAAGGGATATTTTCCTGTAACTGGATGAGAGCTCTGTCCTCTGTCTCCTAATTAATAATAAGGTCACCTCGGCGCCTGCTCTTAGAGTTTACCACTTTGTAAAGCTGAAGTGACCATATTGAGAAGATAACATAATAATTGGTTTTTATTTGCTATGTTCCTAATTAGAATAGGGACCTCACTCCCCAAACTTCTGTTAACCCCTTAGTTACACTTAGCTGTGCTTTCCTGTTTTTTCATTTAAACTTCTTGCAATGAAATGAGTGTCTGTCTTCTGTGACTAGAAAAGAGTGCTGCATTTGAAAAGAGATAAGTCAATTTCCTTTCATGTCCATTTTTATCATTGTTGTTCCTTCCTGTGATCTTTTTTTCCCACTAAACTCTTTTCACTTTTTGTGATTTGCTTTCTAGCTTTTGGGGGAGCAATTTTGCCCTTGTGGTTTTTATTTATGACCAGATTAAAATAAGCTTACCTTTGTACATTGTTTGTTTACTTTCATTTTCCTCCTTTCTTTTCATGTGCATGTGAGAGTATGCAATATGTTTGGGTCTGTGGTTTAGACATTTCATGGATCACCAGACGTCTCTGTCGTGGGAATTTTTAAATTGCATTCAAATATCTGCTTTTTCTTTTTTTCCAAGTTTTCATACTATGAAAGTCTGATTTTTCATCACAGCACTGACTTTAAAATAACTGAACCCATAGACTGAAATTCACAGAAGCTGTGAAACAGCTCTCTTTAGAATTTTTACTTTATAACAAATTACTGGATATTGTAAATTAACTGACTTTTCATTTCCATTATATGATGATAAATTAGTATTGTGGCCCAGTAATTGAGTCATGAGATCAGAAAGATGACTTCAGAAAGAGGAATGGATGTTTAGAAACCTGTTTCCATACAATCTGTAATTGTTTCACTTTCATATCATTACCATTACCTCTAGCTAACACAAGAGAGCAATGACACAATTATAATTACAGCTTCATTTGTGCATCAAAAGTGCTGTGTCCTAGTAACCATTATATTTGCAGAAATACTGCACTGTAGGAATAGGTTATGGTGTGTTTCACCTTTTACTGCTGTTCATTTGTCATACAGAGAGCAAGAATGCTGTTCACAAAATACAAGCACTGGACTTGCCAGAAATTTTGGTGCTACCATCTTCATATCCACTCCTCACAAAGTCCTCTTTTCTCACTGTGTACACAGCATGTAAGGGAGGAGTAGCCTATAGCTGCCTGCAGAATAATTGCGTTTATTGTCAGCTGTGGGAATCAATGCCATAAGTGCTTCATTTTTATTGAGATCCAGAAGAATCTGTGATTATAGCCTGGCAACTGCCCTGCCCTTCCTGTGTGATACAAGCTGGCATCTTGTTTTCATGTGGAAGAGTAGAGGAGGAAAAGTTATGTACTTGTGTGTTACAGTTAAGCCAAGGCTGAATTAGCATCCTGTTCAGCAGAGTAAGGTGAAGTTGGACTGTTAACAGTAACAAAGTTATTTGCACAGACTGTTCATAGAGTTGTTGTAGCTGGTTTTCCTTTACATACATGTTGCTGAAAACAGCACAAATGAGTAGCAGTATCATAGTGTCAAATAATAGGTATTTTCATGTCATTTATAGGTGGTGAAACTGGAGGCAAATGATCCTGTCTATTATAGTGTGCTTTCACTTCCAGTAACAGCTCCTATCTTGTATAATTCTTTGAAATACTACATGAGTTCCTAGAGGAGAATATGAACTTGGTTTCTTATTGTTCCCTCGTGGCTTTTGGTGAGGGCAAAACCCCCAGTCTCCTCAGGTAACTAATCCATGCTAATCACTCAAATTACAAAAGCAGTAAGCTTGTGGAGTCAGAAATGTGTGGTAACACATGTGATACAAAACCCTGTGGAAATTGCAGCCCACATTTTCGTTTGGAGGGAGAAAAACTCGAAAGACCAAACGCTGATACACTGCAGGGCTCCTATCCTCACTCTACCCTACTATTTACCCCCAGACAAAACCCTACAAGCCCTACTGTTTTCTTATAGAAGGCAAAGACTTCTACTGTTACCAGTAAAGTTCACTTTTAAAATTTATTTTATTCATACAGAGAAGCTTGTTTTATGTTTTTAGTGTGTGCAAACGCTCATATTTAGTAGGGGAAGTTACTGAGGTTGGGATGGTGGCAGTCATTTTCTGAGCAGAGAAGGTCCAACAGAATCCTGTCTCAACAGAAGGGAGAAAAACTTCTGTTTCCTTGCTAAAAATACCAACTTAGCAGGTAGTTAGGGTTTTCCTAATAATTGGAACAATATAAACCCCCATCTGTAACTCAAGGTATTGTGTGTGCACTTTGTTGTTGTTTCCTCATGCATTGAGGTGTAAACCTCTGGGAGATTGTTTTATTCCTTTTAGTATGAGGGAGGGTACAGGAAGTATTGCATTCAGTGTAAAGGTAGAATAGTTGCTTTGAAATCTAATTAAATTAGTGACCCATGGCTGTGTAAAGTCTAGACCTATTCACAGCAGCATTTTTTATACAAGAGGGCTACTCCTTACAAGAAGGATGATTTAAGTTGGGGAATCAAGAGTGCTTTTTCCCTGCTGGTGATCGCTTTGCTAAATATCCTGAAAAATTCAAGTGACTGTGCTGGAACAAAAACTGTATTTTTTTGTGTCATTTTCCTCTATGTCTTTTTTTTAATCTAGAGAATAATTACATGAAGTAAGGTTATGAGCTTGTCAGTATTAGAGAAGTTTGAGTAAACTATTTTTCTACCATTATAGCCAAGGCAATAAAATTCTGTAAAATTCTATATGAAAAAAACACCTTTAGTCAGCTTAACCTTTACATTGGTAAATTACCAAATTAACCTTAAATGAGCTTAAGAGCATTTTTTAGTGTCATCAGCATTAGGACCAATTTAGCTGATTTTTAAAATTGAGCTGAATTAAGCTTAGATGAGCAATTAGATTTGCAAACTTGAGGAAATCTTTTGAAAGTGCCTGAATGATTTAGAAGCCTAAACACTCTTCTGGAATATAATTGAGGACTTCAGGATCTTTCTGCTACTTTTGTTGTGAAATAGCAGTTTTGTACAAGTTAGCTCCTGGGCTCAGCTGTGTGGCTGCAGCAGAGCTTGTGCAGCCCAGGGCAGGTGAATGGCCCACCATCACTGGCTGCAGTGGGAGCATCTTTGAAAATCAGTCTCATGTTGTTGTTGTTACATCCCTATGTTTTTAAGTAGTTCTGAGTATGATGTAGTCAGTTTTAATCCACTGACTAAAATTTCAGATATATCAACTCTGTTCCTTTCGTTCCATTTCACATGCTTAAGAAATAAGCAATAGCTGATGCTCCTGTGCCAGGAGTTTCTGAGCAAAAGGCAATGCAAAGTTTTCTTCTCTTGATGGTTGCTCCCTTCTTGATAGATTATACTTTTTGTCTTCGGGGAAAATAATCAGTGAAAATGACAAGTGCCCTGTTTTTTGGGTTTTTTTATTCACCAGCAAGGAAAAAAAGAATTTATGAGCTGGCTGGTTTAAAGCAGCTGACTTCACCTTCTGAACTGACTTTCCACCATCCTATTAGGAAAGGGATGGCACTACAGAGCAGATTGAGTTAAGAATCTTGTGGAAGTCTTCACTGCTGAGTGTTGACTGTTTTAGTGGCCCACACTATTTCAAGTTTATCTTGCTGTCTCAGGCATGTAGGAGCATTTCAGCAACTTTTATCTTGTTTATTGGCCAGCGAGTATAAATGTGTGTAAAGGGAGAAGTTAAAATGTGCTGCTTGGGGTGGTGGTGGAGGAAGGGAAAATACCATTTAATTAGTTTGAAGCACTAAAGCATTTTCAGTGTTTCTGAATTCTCTTCTAGACTTAAAAAGACTTGAGACCTAACCATCTGACTGGGTAGAACCTTTCTTGTTGAACCATGCTGTCATCTTGGCATGGAGAAGAGCAAAGATGCTTGTTGCTTGCATCTCAGTTTACTTTTTCACACATCATTAGTGTAAAAGTCAAGGCAAATTCAAACCAAACTTCTTCATGAACCTAGAGTAGGTGTGGCTGTCATGATTGTGCATGGAAGAAGGTTTATGTGTGGGGTTTTTTCTGGCACAGTGACAGAAGCCTTAGCAGAGGTAGAAGTTAGGGGACAATCACACTTATTATGTTAACATTTGAAAGAAACAAGTGGAGAAAAATTCCTGCTCAGATTTGTTTCTTTTTCCTGTCCTGTAAGAATCTTCCTTGGTGAAACTAAAGCTGTGCAAAAGGTTTCATACATATGTGCCCTAAGAAGATCTAGTAAATCACTTGGGTAAGAGATAAGAGATAGCACAGTCTGTGTGATGTTAATACAGCACAATGGTCTGGCAGTCATCATCAACACCATAGGTGATATCAGCAAATCATGGGTGACTGGCAGGATCCCAAAACTTGTACCCCAAATGTCCTTTACAACTAGTCCATGAAGCATTTCAGGACAAGTGGCTCAGATTTCATCTACTCCAGTTGCTAGTAAAATGCTAAATGGACCTTTGTAGTATTTAAATGCTAAAAATGCCATTGGCATTGGTGGTGTTCAGCTGCACGATAAAAGCATCCCACCTATTACATGGGAAATAGTAAAGAAAGATACTTTATTTTATTCATTGCCTCATTTGCTTGTTGGCATTTGAAACTGTTTTCAGACTCTTCATTAAAGTAAGTGCCAACTTTATCCAGAACAAAAGGAGCTTTTCTTCCTCAGTTTATCATTGGGTAAATGCATTAAATAGATTTCTTAAAGCTTTAGTTCATGAGCATGTCAAGTGAACCCCTCTCCCTAGACCTCTTTACTTGCCAAGTGCTAAGTCTGTGCTGTGGGATTGGAGATGGGAAAATAACTGGGAGTTAGAACCTGTGCCCCACTGCTGTGTGCAATGGTCATGTTTTAAGTTGCTGTGTCTCTCTCAACGAAATATAAAGAAGAGATGCCAGCAGACTGTTCAGAACTCTCCTTTTCATCTGATTGATGTGTTCATCCTCTTGCCAAACTAGGGGATAGATTAACCACCTTTTGCTCTACTTCCTTGCTGGAGTAGCCTTCCAGTGAGGCAAGTGGGAGGACTGTGGTGAATAAAACAAATTTCAGGTTACTCTGATCCTGGACAAAGATTACAAAGTGTGTAGGGTTCTACTTCTCTCATGCACTAGGTGCCTTGCCCTGATGTTCAGGTTAGGCTAATGGGCCTCTGAGGCCCCAGACAGCTCCTTTAGTTGTGGCTCTTAAAACCAGTTCTGGCAGCTGCCTGGCTTTGAGGAATAAGTGGTAATTGCCCAAACATAAACTAGGGAATTGTATGCATGCAAACTGGTTTAAGGATGCATTAACTGGCAAGATCATAGGTGATAAGATTTCCTTTGCTTGATTTAAGTGCATTTTCTTCTCTATTCTGACATTTGATTTTCCTCTGTTTAGAGGTTTGATGGAGGGGTTACAAAAAGTCAGAACCTGGCTGTAGCAAGAGCTTGCTGACACTGCTGCCTGGAGCTCTTTCAGTGGTTGCTGGTGTGGGTGGGTGGCTACAGCTGCATACAGAAGGCTGAACACTTTCATTCTAGACACGTGACTTGCTGTGATACAGCTGCTATGGTGTGGAAAGTTAACAGCTTCCCTCAAATGGGTGAATTTCATGGCCTTGTTAATGCCATGGGTAGGTAAAAACAGTGGTTTAGAAAGACCAATTAAAATGCACTTACTGCCTTCCATGATTTTCAGGCTGCCTTGAGAATTGCTTATAATTTTGGAATCTATTGGTCAGAAAAATTTCCCAGACAGATCTTGTGATTTGCCACGGGTGCTTGGGCACAATCCAGAACTTCTCACAGTGTTGTCTGGGTTACTAATGGAAAACTGCTAATCATATTAGCCAAAATATGTTTATGTTCCCTGTACTGGGGACAATTGGAAAGAAGGTTAGTGAAATTTTTTTCTGGAATCAGCTCAAGGATTTCTTCCGCTTTGTGTGTATTCTTAAAAACTGCTTTCTGGTAACTAGATGTGCAGCTCACTAAACAGAATTTCTAAGCCTGCTATGAAAGAGGAGCCTTTTGAGCTGAATGTTTGGGTTTAAATGGGAGGCATTTATCCAAATGGCCTCTAAGCAGTAGAAAGCAGAATAGACATAGACGAGGCTCATCCAGGCAGAAGAGAATATGAGAAAGATGCAATGCAGTCAAAAGCAGAAAAAAATCGCAGCAAAGCAGAGCTGCTCCTGTTGCAGAATGATTTTCTACAATTTTAAGTTTCTTTTCAAAAGACTCTGTATGGAATCTGTGTGATAACCCTGTTACAAGCAGCATGTCTTGAGGCCTCATTGGAGAGGTGTAAAGCAGTGGCAGCAGTTTGCAGTGTCCTATGCAAGCACGGCGTAGGACTTTGTATTGAGACACTGTAAAGTGATGACATCTCTTCAGCTCCATTAGATAAGGCCTGTTGAGGACAGGGGGAAGGTCACACAGCTGTGTGTGTATTCTGGGAATGCTCTGACGTGGGCCCTGGCAAAGGAGGCAGAACACTGCAGGGTGAAGTGCACCACATGTTACTGAAGAGTAGTGTAAATCATGGAAGGGAACATCACTGATAGACACCCCTAAGCTGTCTGTAACTGTAAGATCATAAGTAGACAGGGTTCAGACCAAAAAAAAAATCTCCTTAACATGTTCAGTGTTGCTCTCCCTTCTGCTTAAGGGATGCTGGCTCTGGCTGCATCATTTTATGCTTTCCAAGCTTTTAATGGTCAATACTTCTCATGCACCTGCATGGAGAAGGATTTATGTGGAGAGACAAATATGTAACGGTGACCATTTAAATCTTGGCAGATGAAATAAGTGTCAAATACCCCTGCTATTTGGTGACTACCTGATGACTATGGTGACCTCACATTTAAAAAGTTTCTTCCAAAGAGCAAAATGACACGTGGTAGAGATTATGAAATACTTACTGTGGCTAGAAGCTGTAATTTCGGGTTTTTTTTGCATCTTCTGTAGTAATTCTGAGAAGGTAACAATTACAGGTCAGTTGCAAGGATGAAAGAATTGAGGTCTAGGAGTGTAAACGCATTCATCTGGTCTTTGTGCTAGAATAAATTCAGGGCTGTTTCAGGAGCAGATTGGATCTGTAGCCTGGTTACAGCATATTTTATGCTAATACGTATGTTTTGTATCTTTGTAATATTATTTCTATGTAGTATAGTATTTCTAGTTGTGTGACATTCTACTTTTGAATCCTTAAAATATCTCCTGTTGTTATGAAAACTTTTGGAAGGTCTGATTGGAAAGCAATTAGGTCTTAGAAGTCCATTTGTAGTAAGATTGTTTCCTTGTTTAATGGTGACTCTTGAATAATGGTTAACTATGTTCCTTAGATACAGAGGAAGAGTGGGCTGAAAAAAAGGTTTAAATATTTTTGTTCAGAAAATTCTTTGGTGATTACTTTTCTGCTCAGGGACCCATCACTGAATTTGCTGACTGCCTTTTTTTTCCTCCCTTTCTGATGCCAGTATAGAGTAAAGCTGTTTGTTACCCACAGCTTACCTCCTAAACTTAGGAGTCTTTGTGTGTGAGTAAAATAGTAATGAAGAAGCATTGACTTGAAGCCAAAGTGAATACACATGCTCCTGCCGTTCTTTTTAAACTTCCTAAGCTTATGAAGCCAGCTTTTCTGATAAAAGTATATGTATTGTTCCTGCTAGCTTAGCAAGTGTGTGCCCTTTTGATATAAGCAAAATAGCATAGTCAACTACCATCTTCTGCTTTGAAAGCATTTCCCTTTTTTTCTAAGAGAGGTCTATGGTATTTTCATTTTTTTTTAAATTGCTTTGCTTTTTACCCCTGATTAATTATAGAAGAAGTAAGCAGCAGTCTTAATTATCTTCATTGAAAAAGTAATTTTGCAAACTAGGCCAGTAAACTGTGTGAAATCAACCTCTGCAGAAGGAAACAAAAACAGAAGGACTGATCATATTCTTCTGAATAGAGCTATTTTGTGCTTTCTCTAAACAAGCTGGAAGTGCAGAAGACTCAGTGCTTTGGAGTAAATGTACCCAGCTCCACAAGAGCATGACAGATTGTCAGGGAAGGCCAGGGGAGAAGAAATTGTACTATTCACCCTACATTGGCTAGTTTTTACAGCTAGGCCAGGAAGAGTTGTGGGAGTTGGCTGTTTTGGTTTCTTGTTTGCTTTTTGTAGCTGGCATTCTACATTGCTAATTGTGGGTATGCTAATAATCAAGAAAAATGTTAAGCTGTTAAATCATATCTAGACTAGTGAAGTATTATTTTAACAGATTTATTTAGAGATGTAATTGTAGTTCTGTGATACATGAAGTTTGCAATGGCTGGCCTGTAGTCTCTATGGCATTTTGATACTGTATTCAGCTCTTGTTACACCAAGGTTCAAATGTTTTGCTTGAATAAATTGACTCCAATTTTATTAGCTAAAAATACTGAAATGAAACTTGCACTTACAGGGTTGTAGCTTGTCTTTTATTATTATGTTTTGTTTTTATTATTATGTTTTATTATTATGTATTTTTTTTATTATGTAAAAATGAAGTCTGGGCACAAATTGTGTTATTTGGCTCACCAGTTACTGAAGTTCTTGTATTAATACTGCTTCTTCTGTTTCACTGATACTATGAAAGGGTAAAGATGTCCCAGGCAGTTTCTTTTTGTAAAAACCATGGCTATTTGAGTGAATTGATATAGGGGAGTAATTTTTAAAGCTAGGTTATATTGAAATGTAGCAAAGCAACAATAGAAAAGAAATCTTGTTACTTCAAGAAGAATTGTTCATTGTTTAGGAATTGAGAAAAGAGAAAAAGGGAAAGGAGAATACTGGAGGAATTAAGGCGAGTTGCATAAAAATTAAAAGAAAATAATTCCATTTTAAATGGAGCTCACTTTCTCAGAATATCCAGCTAGGGGTTAGACACAGTTAGAAACTGGGATATGGAAGCTGATGGTTGCTTTTTGATCCTTTTTTACCTGGCACAAGTGAAAGCTGGAACAAATAGGGTGCTGTTCTAACTGAGACTGTGCACAAAAAGGCTTTGGTTGTCCATAGCTGTGACCATCCCACTCCTCCTCAGATTGCTTAATATGCAGGAGTCCAAGTGGATATAGACCAGCATCTCTGATATTTCTTGTATCCTACATAGTAGGATATTCCCACACAGTGCAGTTGAGGACTGCATGCTAGAAGGGAAGGACTTGGGAGAGCCCTGGGCAAGCAAACCCATACACACATGGAGTTCTTTAAAAAGGCTGAGCTGGAATGCCTGTCAGATCCCAGAGGTATTTCACCAAGAATGAGGAGATGATCCATTCCTGCAAGTAGATTTTTGCACACAGAATTTCATTTGGGTGTTGGAGGGAATGAGGTAGAGGACATAAATAACATTTACAAACTAACCTAAACCACCACCTTATTTTCACATAAGTCAGCACACAAAATTTTTAATGACCAAGATAATTCCTACCTGTGACCGAGTCAAAGCGGCACCTTAGAATGGAAGTTGGTTTTATTATATTACTGATTTCCTGTGCCACAGCCTTCCCACTGATTTGGTTACTTTAATTCCTGGTGTGTTGGTGGAGGGGAGGTGGGGGAAGCAGTTGTGGGACACAATGGGCTCTTACTTCAAAACCTGAGATGTGTAAAACTCAATGTCTTTTTTTTTTCTATAATCAGTTCCAAATGAGTGCTTACAGGGACAACTCGGAACTAGCTTGGTTGAACAAATTGATTTCTCATGCTTGAGAAAGTAAAGTTAAACATCCTTGGGAAGCCTAGAAATTTAAATTTTGAGAACTAGACTTTTTATAAAGGGCTTTTGATTTATTAGATTTAGAGCAAGACTGTTGAAATCACCTTGAGGAGCAGAATTATTTATGGCAGCTGCTTACAGTACCAGTGTAATGCCACTTTCGCATGTTTTTAATTTTGTTCCTTCACATGGTCTGTGCTGTGTTAATGATCACCTTGTCATGCTGCCAGTGGAAAACAGTTTTATAAATAATTCCCACTGGTAAGATGAAAGTGTTAACAGAAATACTTCAGTGAAGGTCTTGATTAACTTACACACTTGGCTTGATCACAGTGAAGCTTAGACTTACAATATCTTGTTACCAGAACTAATAAAATCCATTCATTTTTTCATGTACTGTGTTAATTACCCTTTTACTTTCCCTCATGGGCAGACACACAGAGGCTGATTTCTTGTTTGTGTTGAAGACTATAGTTACACTTTTAGACTTTTCCTTGCTCTACTTACAAGTTCCTACCCAAACAAAACTAACCTTCCCTAATTCCAGAATCCATAATAGTAGTAGTAGACCTTCAAGACTATAGATTGTTATACTTAGGTGATCTGTTTAACTTATCTTTACTGTAAACAGCTGAAGAAAGATCTTTTAAATTTTTTGTATTTTCTCATATTTAACTTAAAGCTTGCTGTCTTTATGTGCATGCATTAAGTAGCACAACTAAAAACTGAATTTCCAGAATATCTTTCTTCTTTAATTAAAATTCCCCAAATGTAAATATTCTGGTCAATTGCCATTTTGCAATAGAGAATACTAACATACCATATTCCATCACCACCACCTCTGAGAAACATCAGGAAAAAAGGCATGTACCATGTTCTCTGAAGCTTAATAACAATAGGATCACAGAAGCTGTGTTAATGAAGGGCCTTTTAGAAAAGATATTCACAATACTAGTTTTCATCCCCTAAAATAAACTCCTTGGAAGTTGGACTAGATGATCTCCAGAGGTCTCTTCCATGAGGATTCTGTGAAAGCAATATGTGTTGGATAGATCAGTTTAATTAGGCAAGATCATACTCAGGTGGGCAATTGTATTTAAGGTTATATATCAAAATACAGATTATTTGGTACTTTGGAGTCAGTGACCTCATGCTCCCCTAAAGCAAGGTCAGGCAGACCTTGGAATTCAAATACAGTGAGTATAGGGAGAGTCTAGGGATAAAATTATCTCCAGGTGAAGTAGTTCTTGCATATACACAAATTGAATTATTTTCTAGGCTGGTCGGTAGAACTCAGCAGTGGATCCATTTCAAATTCACAGGAGTAGAGGCAATACAGGCAGCCTTTGCTTGTTAGCTGCCTCTTTTTTTGTAATGAGGTTTTAGTGGGGTTTTTGGTTGTTGTTTTTTTGTTTGTTTGGGGCTGTTTATTTGTTTGTTTTTGTTTTGTGGGGTTGTTTTTATTTGTTTGTTTGTTTGGTTGGTTGGTTGGTTTGTTTTTAGTGTGGTCATCTGTGTGCCACTGTGAAAGGTTGTCACAGGATAGAGGCAAATTCTCCAAATTAGGGGTTTTACTTAATTCTCACAATTTGTGGTTAAGGCTTACCTAGTGTCATCCATGACAAGGTGAAGTGGAATTTTGTGTTTCCTGAAGGAAACTCATTTGAAATATACACATGGAAAAATAAGATGTTAAAGACAGAAGGAGTCTTTATGTTAAAGACACATGCTACAGTCACAGTGTGGACTATAACTTAAAATGGCATTACTAAGTAAAAAAGGTAAAAAGGTCCTTTGAGCTGTGAAGTGAAGGAAGCTTAGTTTGGTGGTTTTTTTCATGGATTTGTTTTGCAGGTAGGTGGATTTTCTCATGTCTGATGACTCAAGTTTCATCCTTTCAATAGGCATGACAGCAGCAGGGTCTCTTTTCTTTACCCAGCTGGCTATTTCATAGAAACAAGACTTAATTTCAGTTTCAGATTCCCATGTCCTTTTTTGTCAAACTGGATTGAAACTGGCTCACAAGTTGTGGCGGGAAGCACATAAACAGAAGTATGCCTCCCAATATCCTTATTTTCTTTAAAAAAGGGGGGAAAGTCCCTTTGATGTTGTTTATTCTTTCAGATTACCAGTCTGATTGAATAAAATATGCTAGAGCTGTTATTCTTTCCTGTGAACTGAGTGCTCCTTTCCTCTCTGCCTGCCTCTCATTTCATCCTCCATGGTTCTTTCACCTTTTCAACAGATCTTGAATTGATCTGTGTAAACTTCC
The DNA here is from genome assembly GCF_903797595.1 of Erithacus rubecula. Classification (NCBI taxonomy): domain Eukaryota; kingdom Metazoa; phylum Chordata; class Aves; order Passeriformes; family Muscicapidae; genus Erithacus; species Erithacus rubecula. The sequence goes on from NC_136685.1 coordinate 85,255,140, forward strand.
AGCCTTCTGCTTTTCTGTTTCATTTGTCTCTTTGTAATTTGCTTTGTAAATTTAATTGTGTGAACTGAATATCTTTATAAGGAGGGTTGATGGGTTGAGAGTTGCCTAACACTCCTGGTGTTTCAACTACTCATGTTAATCTTTACTAGTTGGTACTGAGATTTTTCTATACTGCATTTTTTGTAAACTTTTATTATTTGGGTTTTGTTACTGTAGACAAGATTCTACACATGAAATTAGGAGGAAATATTATATTTATGCAGGCTGTGAAAAAGATTGAAGGCCTTTTCTTAGAATGCTGTTACACATATATGCTTTGGATATGCAGGATATTTATGGTAAAATATGTAAAAATTTGACTGAGAAATATAAATATAAAATCATATTTATATATATATATATATATATATATATATATATACACACTCAATAGAAATTGAAAGGAGCCTAAAAGCTAAAACCTGTGAAGATTTTTTGTATTCACAAAGCAGCTTAAATTCTCTGCTCCTGAAATACTTACCTGCATTCCAAGCAGGGCTACTGAGGATGTTCTGTGCCTGGAACACTGCCCCAGGATTCTGCAGCCATGGCTGTAGGTAGCTCTGGTCCAGACTGTTTACATACTTGAAATTATGAAAGTATAGATTTCCTTTTCTTTTTGGGCCTTGGCAAATTATACATATAGGTTGCCATCTTCCTTCTTCAGCCTTCCCCCACACCAAGAGTATTTGGAAGATTGCAAGGTCAGGTATACAAATGTTAGGAAATTCAACTTTAATTCAGCCTTGTAATGCTGCATGTATGAAGAAGCAAGGTTAAGTTACACTATCACTTCACCGACTGGGTTTTTTAATAGAAGTTCTTTTATAGTTCAGTAGACAGTGCAGGTTTACTCTGATGGTAAATCAGGAACATACAGTGTAGGAAACTGTCATCTCAAACAGCACTACTGCTTTAGCTGCAAGTTGGATGTGATAGAGAGTAAGACCAGGATCACAAGAAGGGACATGCCAAAGTCATTTAGTTTTGCCCTTGTGATTTTGCATTCTGTCACTGCTTCTCCCAGAGAGCTATTTGGTGCAGGTAAGCAAGTCATACCAAGCAGAGTTTAGAAAGGAGGTCACCATGCTGAATGCTTAGCTGGATATCTTGCAGGCATGATTTGCAGGAGTTCAGAGTACACACAGCTGAAGCCAGAGGGGAGTGCCTTTTGAACATTAAAGCACTGGGGTGCTGACTCCTCAGTGAAACACGTCATAATGTCTCATATCAGACATCTAACACCAGTTAAGATTTTTTAATCTGCATGACTGTCTGAATAGATAGTGCCATTCCTTCTTTCTGTGCAAATCATCATAAGTGATTTATGAAGCACTCCATATCACGATAAATGACTGAGAGCCCCAGGTTACTTAGCCATTCTGTCTTCCATGCCTATTTATAATATTTTGGAATATTTTGAATAAGAAAGGTTCAAAGCCATGTACTAAATGTGTAGAGAATAGAAAGAGAGATTTCTTCCCTGTGATGGGGAAGTCCCTAGTGTTGCATAGTTCATGTCTGCATTACTATGTGAAACACAAATGTTTTAAATGTTTGTCATGTGCAGGAAGCACTTCCATTCAGCACACTGGGGTGAGCACTCAACACTTAGTTCCCTCTCAGTTGAAGAGGCACAAACCAATTCCTCAAAGAACTTTGAAGGAAATGGAAAAGACAAATGTAAAATCTGTATTAGACAAATATATTGGCATCTATGCTGGATTTTCTATCAAAGAACTCTGGTTACTGACTGAATACTATTTATCAGTCAGAGTTTGTGTATATATTTACACTTTATGCAAAACCAAGCAGTTCCCGCTCCTTACGTAAATTTACTTGGACAAAGTCCTTCAAGTAATTCACATAAACCATGTTACAATTTCCTGATCCACCTGAGCATGCCAAGGCCCCTGGAATGCCATGTCTGCTGAAGATGCAGATGAAGTTGCAGGGAGCCACCCCACTGATATCTGAGATGGAGATGTACTATCCAAATCCCTTGGAACTTGCTAGAGGATGCCCTGATGACAGCTAGAAGTTTCCTAGCAAATCTTGAGCCAGCTGTTAACACATTTACAGTACAGCTGTATGGAAATGCCAGAGCCTGAGGTATTTCAGTCAGAGAGATACAAGTAAGTCATGCGACTTCCAGAGAGGTGTACACCTGCCCATGTTAATAGAAGTGTCCTGGGTTACTGAAGTGGAAGTCACCTAGGTGGCAAGAATTGTGTGAAGGAAAAAGGGTGTGAAACACTCCTTAGGATTTCTTTAATGTGAACATCATGCTGGGAAGAAACAAAGTCCCAATTCTAGAAGTGCCTCAGCCACAATAGGGTGGTTAGGATCAGCATGTCTTTATTGTGAATCAAAGCTTGTGGCAGTAGTATGAGGAACATGTGTGTGTAATCTCATTTCAGAGTATTTCTGAAAGAAAGGGCAAAACCCAATATGCTCTCAAGTGAAATTACTGGTGCATCATTTTCCCATTGAAATGAGCCAGTGGCTCTGTCATAGAGTGAAAATGCTCTTGAAAAAAATCTTTGGAGATAGATATTTTCCACTCAGGATTGAGTCTTGGGGCTGTTTACCTGTTACACACCTGCAGGGGAAGTTCTCCTTAGATCACTGCCCCTAAGTGACCTGTAATCACTGAGTTGTTGAATAGGATAAACAGCACCTGCCTGTCTGTATGACTGCAGCTCAATAGTCTGGCTGACTTTTTTTGTTGGAATGTCAGAAAACTTACAACGGATCCCACTATACTGCATTGAAAGCAATTTGCAAGTAGGCTTTGGAAGGTGTTTTGATCTTGACAGAAAAAAAGCAAGAAAATTCTCTTGGTTGTTTGTACTTAGCACCTGCAGTGTGAATGTTTTGTGGTCCTGGTAGCTTCTCACATTACAGACCGTTTGCAAATTTAGTTGTATTTTCATAGCATTGTATATCTGTGTCCATATATCAGGAAAAAGATAAAAATAATGTGAGCTGTTCTTAACACACATTTCATCCCTTAGATGACATCTGAATAAGAACAAACAATCTGGACTATATTGGAAGCTTTTCATGTAAGGGTGGCTGGGCTTTTTTCATCAGGCATTCATATAGTGAATGGGGTTTTGCTCTTTGAGTGTATTCTCTTACATGGTGAGGAAATGGGTTTAGAAAATTGGCCAGTAAAGAAGCTGAGACTGTATTATGGACATATTTTCCATAAATTATTATACAAAAGATTTATGGCACTTTCTGTAAAAGCAATTTTATGGCCACTTCTTTTTGAATGTCACCCTCTAGTAACAAGTGATATGAAACAAAGATTAAATATAAACCATCCAAAAAACAGTGTCCCTCCCATAGCATGTTATACAAGGTATCAGAAGTGATGCAAAGACTGAGTTTCGGAGTTTTCCAAGTTGGTTTTTTTTTGCTATTCTGTCCAAAAATACCTTTCTTCAAGAAGTCACACATACACTTGAATCAGATGTGTTGTATGTAGTAAGTCTGCAAGTGTCTTCTCTCTCAGAGCCACAGTTTGCAGCAGGAATCTGCCTTGTTCTACTCTTCAGAGAGAACTGCTGGAAGAAGGATGAGAAATACCAATGTAAACTAATATTTAGGAGAAAGTGTAGAACAAGATCAAAACATATTGTAACCTAAGAGGTCTTGAAAATCAGAACATTTTTCAGTGATGTAAAATTACTCTTAAATTCCAGTAATACAAAAGTGCAGTTTCCTTAAAAGTTGTCATCAGCTGCATCTAGAACGATGGTTATAGCACCAAAAAAGTTTAATGTTGTATCAATACTCATATATAAATAAATAGCATTTTTATGCTTGTTTTTGTGTCTTGCAAAAAATTCACCAAGACACACTTAATAATTCATATGAATTGGCTTAATTAAAGAAGAAGGAGAAAGAACTTTTGCATTGAGACTTGTAATTGTCTTAGCAAGATTTACTGGTGTGTCTGGAACTCATTAAAATCAGAGGCTTTTGCAGGGGGAACTTTGTATTACTTCTTTTTGAAGAATTAGACTATATAGAAAATTTGTAAGCATTGTGATTTTTTACTTTGTATTCCTAAATTTATGTCAACACCTTACAAGTTGTTGCCAGCCCACATATACATCATTAGGTCATCACATGGATGAAGGAACTGTTTGCTTTCTAGAATACAATGCCACTAATTAAAGTTGAAAGTGAATGGACTGAATTAGAATCAGCTCATCCATCAGAGACTGGCTACTGATTATTTACTGACAGTGCTTCATTTAGCTCTATTAATTACTCAGTGGCACTGTTATGTAAAGGTCATGCTTGAAAAATTAAGAAAGAATACATGAAAAATTATTTTATGCACTCAGTGCTGGAGTCTGGAATTGGTAAATGTTAAACAGAGTGTTCATGTGAAAAATCTATTAAATGTGTTTTCTCTTATCAGCGTTTTAATTGTGAGTGAGTAAACAGGACAGCAGCTTACAGATCTTGATAGGCTCCTCATGCAGGCTGTGATGGTCATGGCTGTGGCTCCATAGCAATAAAGGAAAGTTTGCCTTTCTATTACTGTTTTTAAAATAGCTTTTTCTGTTTGCTTGTTCATTTATTTGTTTGTTGTTCTTTTTCTTTCTATCATTCTGTCTGAATTATATGGGTTTACAGGTATTTCAGGGAAAATAATTTTTTTGTAGTTTTTTGTACTCGTTACCCATTTTTTCCTTATTCCTTTATCCTTTAAATAATGAGCCTCTTACCATTATTCCCCAGATGTCACTCTAAAATTCCATCTATGATGCAGAAGTAAATGTGTCTCCTGTGTTCCTACAGCAGAGCTGTAACACACAGCTCATTCACATTCAGTAACCTTTATCAGTGCTAAGCAAAAACTTCTGTATAGTTGGTACATGCCAGTAACAAGTCTTCAGTTATACATTTAAATCTAGTCATTGATATTAGTTTTGAAACGGTATTTACTTTCATTTTTTCCCAATAAATACATAATTTGAGTTTAAAAACCCCATATGTTCTCATTGGCAGTGTTTTAAAATTTAGCTGAAGAATATTTTTGCCTAATAAAAAAGAAAATCTCTGTGTTCTGTGGGTTTAGGCAGAGGATACTGTCTTTTTGCTGTTTAAATTAGAACACAGCTTGGAGGGGGGAGGCTCTGCAGAAGTGGTAATGTAAGAGGTAAAGTCCAAATGCTCATTTCCTCTGGCAGATCTGTGAGCTGTGGTTGTTTTGTAATAAAACCCTTCGTGTAAAGGAGCATGGCTCACATGGGAAAATCTTACATATACATACATACATATATATTTAAAAAGGAAAAATAACGTAGTTACTGAGTTGAAAAATACTGTTCACTTCACATTCCAAAAAAGGGCTTGAAAAGATGATGAATATGCATGTGCTCTTTTGCTCAAGAAGGGACTTTAATTTTGTGCTCAGTCCTGAGCTGTAAGTTTCCATGCTAATCTGACATGTTATTAACTTAGATCTGTTTATAATCAAAGTCAAAGCTGAGAGCAGCATCACCGCTGCTCTGCTCAGAGACTGCAGCTATTAAGAAATTAGTTTTGATTAGTTTGTTTTGTAATGGTGTTGTGTTTTGACATCGTGTTGCGTGATGTCAGGAAGGGCCTCTTTTTAAAGCCATCCTGAAAAAGCAAGGCTGTAAAACAGACTCAGGCAGGGAAATGGAAAACACATGAAGCAGTTGTACGTCATCTAGGGAATGGTATTTCTCGAGAGGATAGAAATGATCTAATTGCCTTTGATTTTATGAAATACTATGAAAAGGAATCTGCTTATATATTAGATTTTACATAAATGGTCATTTTAAAAAGTGGAAAGTTTGATGTTTGTAACTTAAATTGACACTGTGCAATTGCAAGAGCCATCTGCCAACCATCCAGATGCAACAGTTACCATTTATGCTTTTTTTTCCTTTTTTTTTTTTTTTTTCCTCTGTTGGTTTGTTTTTTGTATATTTTTTTTTTCTTCTCAGTTGTCTTATTTTAATCCTAGTGCCCAGAATAGTGATGACACTCTAACATTATTGTGGAGACTGGGTGGGTATGAACACCGTACCCACACCATACTTTGATTCTGCCCTTCTGTTTTTCCTGTGGCAGGACACCTATGCATTGTCTTGCTGTGCAGTTGCACAATTCCTGCCTACCTCAAAGCAGAACCTATTTCAACATAGGAAATGCATTTTCTCACCTCACTTTATTTACCAGCTCTTTTAACTCTTGGGTTGGGCCAATGAGATTTTTTTCTTTTTTAAATTTGAAGGCTTTTTAAACTTTATAAAGTCTAGGCATACATAAACACAGCATTTTAAGTAAAAAATTTATCTGCAGCACTGCCTCACTCAGCTCTTAGATTTCATATGCTGAAAATAGAACAAACTTGATTATTACTGAACACCAAAAGGTAGACAGTCTTTATACAACAAAGAAGTGATTAGTGATTGGGTGAAATTTTCCACTTGTAAATCTAATATTACAGGTATTAGTGACTGTGATGCTGAATCTGCCATCATTTGGATGAGAACCTGATATGTAGCTTGATGTTCATCATCTTTGACAGTGATGAATCAGAAAACATGAGATAAATCCCCAGTTTTGCCAAGCAATCATTCAGTGATCTTTGTTGCTTTAGATGTCCATGCTTTGCCTCTGAAGTAAGAATACTACCTCATTTTACCAGGGTGTCACAAGGTACAATATTGATAGTGATATATTAATATTTATAACTTGATGGGCAGCACTTTATGCAAGAAAGTAAAAAATATTTTACCAGTTCCGATGGTAGTGGTCTATCTAAAATACTTTCTGTAATTTTAGTTGGAGAACTTACCCTGTTTATTTTCCTTGAAAACATCATTACTGTTGGTTCCTTGTGAGATTTTCTCTCTGAGCTGTTACATGAAGCTTCCTTGCAGGTTCACTTCTCTTTCTGTTTGTCCTGAACACAGTTTGTCTTTACAAAAATTGCATTGCTCTTTGATCTAGAATGAACTTCAGTTAACAATCTGTAGTACAAAAATTACAAAATGCTTTTTTTGGCAAGGAATATGTTCTGCTTTTCTCCTTTCCTATATTTTATCATGGTTGTCCTTAAAATCTGTGTATATGCTCTTAATGCATCCTTTCAGTTCCCCATAATATCACCAAGGCTTTAACAGAGAGCAACTGTATAGTTGCAGGACACGTAATAGGCTACTAGAAGAAATATTTACATCTGGCATGATCAAAGCTTTTGGACTATATGAATGTGTATGTGGGAGGTCTAATTTTTTTGTGGGTGGATTCACAAAGACCAAAACACTGCAGTACTTAACCCCTTTCCCTTTATGAAAATTCAATTCCTCAAAATGAAAAAAGTATGTAGTACCTGATTCTTATCTTTATTTTTCATTTCGATGAGTAGTATTAAGTATTCTGCTTGTAACTACTTGTTTTAAGTCATAGAGAATTTTTTTAATATTTCAACCCCTGTAGTGGTTTATTTAGTAAGATGCTTATCTTGTTCATGGTGTTTTTGCAAGTTGGAACATACGTACATTTTCAAATTTTAAAAACTCGTATTTTTAACACAGTTTTGATAGTCTGTAGAGCTGCTATGGAAGGAGTTCTGCTGTATTTTCAGTTTATAGCACTAGCCACATCTTCAGGTTTGGTTTTTGCAGGTTTAGTTCCTCTGGCAGTAATCAGCTGTGGGCCCTGGCTATTTGAATTTTTTTTAATTCAGTTACTTTAAATAGTTACATGACGAAAGGCTATTAGCACTCAGTCATTTAAATGATCTCAGCATTTTGTTTGCTAGGCTGTGATGGGGATGTTTGGGATCATAGCTGACCTGGGCTAACAGCTTGCTGAACGGGGAGGTCTCGCTCTCCCTTTGGCTTCTTTCCTTCCTCCTGCTGTCCTGTGATCTTCCCTTCCCCAGCCCCCAGCTACACCAATTCTGACTGCAGGGTAACCAGCTCGGCTTGCCAGCCAAGCAGAAGAGCTGTGTGCCAAACGCCTATTGTGCTGTTCTGAGCCTTAATTTACCAGGTGATCAGCACAGCACCCGAGCTGGCTCCCAGGTAAGCAGCAGGGCCTGCAGGGCTGTGGTCAAAGGGGAGCCACACCCTCTTTGCCCCTGGTGAACTTGTATCTTGCTCAGAGCAAACACAGCATCATATGTAATACGTGGCTTCTGGAAAATCAGCCCTGCTTTAGCAGGCAGATGATGATGTGAGGAGCGCTTCTTGTCAACAGTGAGGACTGTACATTTCTTTTGAGAAGACACACATCTTCTGTGGGCCTCTTCAAAGATTCTGTGCATCCTTACAGTATCCCTGGCAGTTACTTTTAGACCTGGGGGGGCTTATCAAAGCAATAGAACATTTTCCCCTGTGAAAGTGTTTTTTACCTATTAAATCATGGGTACCTATGTAACTTTTCTTGCTGTTACCTACTGGCATTACTTCAGCACTCCAAGCTTAGGAGAGTTAATCTACCTTTTTTGGATATATGTTATCTCTCTTCATTATCCTTGTGGCATTGATAGTCCACAAATCCGATCCTGAACTATTCTAGCATCAAATTTGTGTAAACTGGTATCAGTTAATATCAAGGTGTTCTGTAAGTAAGAGAAGCTGAGGGAGCATTTCAGAAATCATGGAGCCATTCCTGATACTCTGCAGGAGTGGGATGGAATGAGCATGTGGAAGTGAAAATTCTTCATCTGCCAGACATTGGTATGTTGTTGAGTCTCTGTGAACACCTAAAGTACCAAGATGCTGCTATGCTAGCTTCTCTAACACAAACCAAGGTAGGCAGGCTCTTACCCAGACTTTGAAACCCAAAGTTTTAGTGTTATCAAAGTGATGTGACTTGTTTTTGTCTGGTCTCAACACCAGAACTGACACAAGTTTTGTTGTGAACTGCATTTGCAGTTCACAAAAAAGTGGTCAGTGTTTTCAGGATCTTCATGTTTTTTCCTGGGTGCTACACATCCTTTGCATGTTTTCCCTGTATTTTCTTCTCTTTTTTAGTTTGAGGAAAAAAAACCACCACAGCAGCAAAAAAAGACTTGCCATTTCCTTTGTTGCAACTTGTAGGATACTCTACAAGACTGCTGTACTCTGACCACAAAACTGCCTTTTCTTATGTGTCATGCTGTTGAAAAACTGCTAGCAAGCAAGTTTAGTCTAAGCAGAACCTCAGCATTAATTGTTTTGTTACCTCCTTGTAGTTTTCAGCATGGTCACCTAATACCACAGTTAGAGGCCCTGATCTATTTCTTGATACATTTCTTAGCAGTTCAGTGTTCTCATTCACAAACAGAGCATCACTGTATGTATTTATACTTAAGGAGACTAAATGTTTAAAAAGCCTCAGAACTGGCAGTGCTATCTATAATTGGTCCTCCAAAGCAACAGCTAACTTAGCAATGGGAAGTACCATGTTTGGTTTTTCACTCCCAGCATCACCTAATTTGCTAAATATTCAAATACAAATAAAATGATGTAAGGAGGTGGCCTTATATAAATACTTATAATTGTAGGCATTCATGTAGGAATCATCATAAAACTCAAAAATATCATCAGAACTCAAAAGAGTTTAAAATCCTGCATTTTGTAAGCATTCATAACCAGGATGTTTGTTTCAGGCTCAGAACGTCACACTCCATTTTAATTTCTGTTCTTTCAGCTCTGAAGATTGCCAGTATTTCTGAGGTCCCTATGGCACTTGAAAGAACCTGTTTCCTGCCTAAGCAAAACAAAATAGACAACCATTGTGTCCATTATTTAGAGTATGAGACTGGTACCAAATAGGGCACAGCAACAGGGAAAGCAAGGGTTCAAAAAAAAAAAAAAAAAAACCAAGCAAAAAAACACACATCCCACAGCAGAAAAAAAACAAATACAAAACCCCATCAAATTTTTGGAAATGAAAGTCAGCAAAAAGAATACCTAAAAACCCCAATACTTCAAATAAATGGGATGGAAATGCTGCACTACACCACTTGTCAAGCACTCCCTCACGGCAAAAGCTCACAGGTGTCCTGATATTGTGATAATTCCTGACATGAAGAAAACAGATTTGATCATTTGATTTTACTGTCTAGCAGAGACAAACTGTGTGTGTAACATTATTAGTGTCATGAAGAGATTGACTGCCTGCCTTCCTGTTGCTTGTTCAAGGAGATTTCCATTTACCCTCATCTAACTCCAAGATAAAGAAGGGACCATCTGTTCTTTCTCCTTCACTCCCTTCCCTGTTATGGTCCTTTGTCCTCATCATCTCAAATACTAATTCATTCTCCCCCATATCCTGAGTACATTGCCTGCTCTGTCAAGTGCATGTACTCATCTTTCCGTCGGTCTCTTATGCCCTTAGATATTCCCTTATTCCTTGGCATGTGTATTTGCCAATATATTTCACTTCCAGGAGAAATTCTTAAATACAGTCACACACAAAACGTAAGGTGTGCCTTCCATATCTCAATGGATTCTTACCAAGTAATTCTGACTCTGCTGTGTTGTCTGCTCCCATATTACAGCCTTCAAGAATGGCATGTTCTTATGTACCACTACTTAGACCATTCAGTGAACATTTTTCAGTTTGCTGGTGACTATGGACATTAATTACTTGTATCAAAATCCTTTTTACAGTAATAGGGATTTTAAAGATCCACTAGCTCTGCTCTTCTGGTCCTCTTCCTGCACCCCTTTTAAATTTTTTTTGTTTTTTTAATTGTGTTAAAGTTACAAGTGGAGAAACTCCTACGTGTGGACACAAGGGACTTGTAGCATTTTTATATATTCTGTTCTCAAAGGCAGGCCTAGGACCCAGTGAGTTAAATCAGCATCTCCCCAAATGAGAGCAGTGAGGAAGTTCAGGGAAGAAATACAGTGTGGATGATAGCTTTGTGTATGGCTCTGGCATGATGCCAAAACCTGTATAAATATAGTTCTGTGATGGGGTCATAAACAGTGTCTGCCTTTCCCTTCTCAAACATCTTTTCTAAGCCTGTCTTCATGCCTGATCTCTCTTACATGTGTGTGTATGTGTATCTTATATATAAAGAGGCTACACACCAAATAATTACTCGTTTTATATCCCAGCCTTTAAAAATGTATCATGTGTTGTAGGTTTTGATTTCCAGTGAAAAATGTTACATGAGATCTAAGGCATAGCTGTTGTTTAGAAAAAATAGTCTCCATGTAATAGTGACAGGACTGTCTGGAGATGTTTCTAACAGACATATCCATATATTTAAACTCAGATTAATAAATGTCCCTACATGGGCAGGATAAAAAAAAAAATAAGCCTCAGCATTTTCAGTTGCTTCATGTGTTATTCTGGAATTGAGAGAAGGCCCCAAGTGGCACAGAAGTAAACATCCATCTAATTTATTTGCAGTATAATTTATCATTCTGCATGTGTTTGTGCAAGTTGGGCATCTGTTTTCAAGAAATCATTTTTGTGGTGATTTTATTTGAAAATGTTTGCGGTCTTGCTCTGTATTCTTACACTTATTTTCTCTCAACAGAGTTTGCACTTAGGGTAGTGAATGCTCCAATGGCCTTGGATTTAGCCTTTGGCATAGTGTGTGAGCTGCTCCAGCAATGGGGGGAGATCCATGCTGGTGTCCCAATCCTGCTGGAGTGGCTTTTGGGAGACAGCGACCTGCAAAGAGATGGGGAGACTTCTGCCCTGGTAATTTTAACAAGCAGTTGCTATTGCATGTTAGAAGCACTACAGTTCTGCAGCCTTGTGGTAGAAATAGGATGAAATGTCTCATCTCATGAAACCTGATAAATGCTACTGCAGTACTAACTGATGTACAGTCTTCTAAGAAATTCACATGGATATTATTTAAAATTAAAGGAGTTTTATGTCTGTTTCCTGGTAGTACCAGCATAAAATCCAAGAGATCAATAAGCAAACATTGAAATAAACCAAGAGTTGTTTCACACGGCACTGTCGACTGAAACATTTTGAGGCTGTAATGTAATTACATTCAGTATTATTGCAGATGATGGCTTCCCTTGAATTTAAACTGCTGTTGGGGGTGCCAGGCCCATCTGGGCATTGAAGACCAGTGTTCTGCCAATGCTGGCTTTCCCAGAGATGACTTTATGCTGTCATCCATGTGCCTGGTTCTGCAGAGCACATGAAACAGCCTTGCTTACACCAGTCATTGACTTCAGGATTGTCTCTGCAAAGATAAGCTTTGCCACACTGGTTATGTAAAAGCTATTACTGTATAATACACCATGTTCTTTTTGTCTTGAAAAGACAGCAAAAGTCAAAATAATGCTGGAAGGTAAACTGGAAGGAGCAGGAGCAGCTACATCTTTTGTTGGCAGTCAATATGACCATGAAATATATCATGACTCTTAAGTCTGTAGTTTAGGTGTGCATTTCTGATGTGTCACTGACTGATACAGTTTTCATTTAATGCAGTCAAAAAGCTCCATGATATAGCAAATCACCACACTGCTTACAGAGGTCTTTGTGAAATATAATACTGTTTCATAGGGGAAGGCAAGCACATGTTAAGGATTAGGGCTTCTATTTACTTCCAGTATTTCCCAAGACTTGTGCCATAACTACCTGATTTTTGAAGATAAAATTTCTTTGGCAAAGTAGGAACCTTTTTACTCTGTCTTCCTAAACCTTTAAAAAAGGCATATGAGTGTTTACCTTGGTTTTTTTTTTTTTTTTATATAAAAAACTGTTGTATGACAGCCTCTGTTGCCATCATTTCTATGTATATCCTTTTTCATATCTTTTATTATCTTTCATTATTGTTGTTATCAAACCACAAGTCATTTTCTAATCACTGTTGGTTTTTTTTTTTGTTAAGGAAGAAGATGATTCCCTGTTTGATAAAGGGGAAGTGAATTTTTGGGCAGAGACGCTGACTCATGTGAGACAACTTAGTAAGCACCTTTTACATCTTATATCAGTGACTCATCTCACCTTACCAGACCATGGGGAACTTAATCGTCTGTCAAGAATAGCACTGGACCAAGCCCAGTGCACTGAACACCTTCTTGGAACTCTACCTCTGGTTCCAGAGTTCTCCAGAACTCCAGAATTCACAAGATTGACTATTCAAAAGGAGAGAATATCAGTCTGTCTTAAAATATTAAATCTGCTGAAGCCTGATGACACTTGCAAAAATGAAAATGTGGAAAATCTGTAAATTACTAAAACTTCATCCTCAGGGAGCTGCACACATTACTGGATGGGCAGGGAGACTGAATTCCATCAGTGTTCAAGGAATCTGGGATTGCTGTGGTGACTTCAGGAAACCTGCACTGCTTTCAGTATTCAGGCTAGAACTACAATTTTTGTATTGATTAATTGTCCATTGATTTTTTTTTTTATGAGATGTGCAGTGGGAGACTTTTCCTTTTAAATGCATTTGCTAATTTCATTCAGCTGAGCATTGTTTATTACAGCTACTGTAGGAAGTAAAGCAGCTAAACCTAGTATTTTCCATTCATCCAGGTGCAGGCCACCTGTAGTTCTGTTATGTTTTGTCCCACATTTTTACCTCCTATATCTTAATGCCAAGAAAAAGTTGGGGTTTTTTGTCTCCTTTCAAGATATAGCATGTTAATTATTAAATTAATATGCTCTTTTAAAAAAATATTTAAGCATTTATAATAGAAAAACAAACTGTGACTTCTTTGTTTATGGCAATTTTTAGAGTACATTGTAAATTTTACTGCGTTTTCCTCTGGAGGAAGACAAAGATTAGTTAAGATTTGTGCATCACTCTTTTTCAAATCAAATAACTACTTTCATAAAATGGCTCTAAAATGCAGACTTGCTGTGTTCAAAACAAAGCAGCTGCTCCATTGCAAACGAAACAGTTTCATCTTTACTTCAAACACCTTGCTGGAAATGAGGTCCTGCCGAGGAGTGTGAGGAGCTCCTGTGTTTTTGTTTCCCTGTGCTGCAGCCCTCGCCTTTGGGAGATGCTCTCCCCAGGTGGGGCAGCTGCAGGGACTCTCCTGAGTGCTCCGGGGTCTTGCCGTGTCTAAAACACAAGAAAGCTTGTTGCTCACTGAATGTTGTTTATTTTCTGCGAATTGGAATTGGGTTTCGATATGAAAATGAGACATCAAAAATAAACGCTGATGTGCAAAGTTTGTGTTACGGTCCCATAGCCAAGGGCTGAGACACGGATGCGCGGCCCTGTACGCCGTGGTTTCGGTGTCCTTGGAAGAAGAACACGTCCGGTGCACGCCTGGTTGCTTTCAGCCTCTGCAGCTGCTGGTGTCCGAGCGCAGGTTAGCCCCAAATCTCGGTGAGCCCCGGTAACGCCCGGCGCTCGGCCCGCGGCCCGGCCGCCACCGCAGCTGCGCCGCGCGGCCGCCAGGTGGCGCCACAGCACCGCCCGCCGCGCACGGGCCGGGACCGCGCTCCCGCCGGGACGGGATGGGACCGGGATCCCGCCGGGACGGGATGGGACCGGGACCGGGATCCCGCGCCCGGAGTGCCGCCATCGGGCTCAGCCGGGGCTGGGCAAGGCTTGGGCGGCGCTGCTCGCAGGGCTGGGTGCTGCGGTGCCCCATAGCCGATGGCGGTCGGCTCTCTCGAGTTTAAATAGACTCTGCTCTAAATAGAGCTCAGCTGCCGAGTTGGGTCCAGTGGACATCTCAACACTGCACAAAGGCACCACTTTAAAAACCCCAAACAAGCAGAACTTAGGAATAAAAGTTTAGTATTTGCTCTAAGTTTCCAGGATTCAGGGGTTACTTGTGTAAGAAGTAATTTATAGTGAAACTTGAGGCTTCAGTAGGCAAAAGAGAAATGTTGGAATCTGAAATGATGTTTCACAGAATGCCCGCTCTCCAACTTAACGAGCCATGCTGTGAGTTAGGCTAAAAATTAATTTGTATCATCTGGTTTGAGCTCCTGGGGATAGAATAGTCCAGACTGTGTCTGGAAGCTACCCTTTAAAAATACTCAAGACCTGTACAATTAATTAACAGCTGCTGATTTTGCCACATATTTCTATCATTTCTGAACTAGTGTGGCAAAACCTTTCTGTAGTAGGAGGCAAAAAAACTTTGTATGTATCAAAATCACTGTAAAGTTCGAGACTTTGTTCATATCAGTGGGTAGCATAAGACTATCTAGTAACATTGATTTCTTTTTTAATTGGGTAGAATTTAAAACGCCTATGCATATATATTTGATACTGGCAAATCGATAAATGCAGACAGCACAGTAACCCACAGTAGACCCACGGTGACCGTAAAACTTGGTGAAGCCTTGAGGACTTGGTTAATCAGTTACCAAACAGCTTGAAAACTCAGTCTTCCTTATTGTGTTTTTAAGATGGAACTGGAACCTCTGTCATCCCGCCTGAGTTTATGAGAGAGCAAATAAGAATTATATCAGTGCACATACATTTCACCACACGGTGCTGATGATGGGTTACTGTGTAACTACACCATGAAGAACCTTTAGACCCTGAGCAGCGATTGCAGGAGAGAGCTAGCAAAACCTGATGCCAGAGCACTTATCGGCCGTGTGTTTGATCAAAGTCAGCTTATCAAAGTATTCCTCCCAATGGCGTTGACACATTGATCCGTATATGATTGTCACAGTAAACTGTTCCCTCGGTTGGCTGGCGGGTAGGATCAACTCCGAGGTGATTTTTCTTTCCATCGCAGAGTTATGTGGGAAGAGGAAGAGTCTGAACTCGGGTCAGTGCGGAGGCGACTCCGACCGGCCCCGGAGAAGGTTATGGGAAGCGATGCGCGTTGCGGCTGCAGCCCCGCGCTGCGGCGGCTCCCGGTGTGCGCGGCGGGAGGAGGGGAAGGAGCAGGAGCGTGGGATGGATGAGTCCCGGCACGGCGGGCCCGGCGGCCGCTGGGGGGCGGCACGGCCCCGCCAGCCGCGGGCAGCGGGAGGGGCCGGGAGCGGGGCCAGGAGCCGGCCCGGCCGAGTCCAGCCGCGCTCGCCGAGCGGGGCACGGGCCCCAGGGGACTGCCGGCTCACGGGAGGGAGCGAGCTTTGGGCTTGCCGCCGCCCAGCTCCTCGTCTTTCCCGGGAGATTTCTGTCTCTATCCCGGGCTCGGCCGGCCGTGGGTGATGGCTCCCGGGCGGTGGCTGGGTCCGGGCACGGTCCCGCCTGCAGCCTCCCTCCCGCAGCGGCTGGGATGTGGAGGACGAGGGGAGGAAGCAGAGGGGCTCTGGTGACACCCCCGCCCCCAGCCCGAGCTTTCTGTGCGTGGCAAATGTGTTTGCACAGCGCCGCGCTCCTGCTGACGTGGTCGGGTTTGCGCCCTCGGAGTGCGCGGGACTGCCATCCCGCCTCGGAAGCTAAAGAGGATCAAACGCCTCTGCTGCCATAAAACTTTACACGTCCGTCCGTCTCTGTTCTCCTTCCCATTTGTCCCGGGGCCGAGCAAAGGCGGGAGGGGACGGGGGTGCAGAGGAGCCGCCGTTCTCACACGGTGTTTGCGCGGCCTTATCGGCGCGGGGGGCGGGGGTGTTTGGCACGGCGGCTCCCGGCCCGCCTTGGGAGGGAGCCCCGCCGCACGGACCGGCCTCTGGGGCCACCTGGGGCGGCGGCCGGGGCACTCGGTGGGTCACAGGACCTTGGCGGGATGAGGAGGGAAGGGGCCCAGCGTGGCAGAGACGTGGGAGGGGTGCGGTGCGCGGGACGGAGATGCAGACGGGGTTAGGCGGGGGTCATTTATCAGCCAGGCCGCTTAGAGGATAATGCCACCTCATCTCCGCGCCTGGCCGCCAGCCTCTCCCAAACTTCAGAAAGTAAGCGCCAAACCCGAGGTCCCCGAAAACAGGGAAAAAGAGGCGGTGAGCGCAACCCCTGCCCGGCCCCGTTCCGCCGGCCGCACCGGCAGCGCGGTCCCGACCTTTGTTTCAAGCAATTACGTGGCATAAGTTTATTTTCGGCGGGGCGGGGGGGATGAAGTGTCCCCGCGCCTCTCCCGCGCATCCTCCGCTCGGCGGCAGCGCGGGGGCGGCGGATCTCTGCTGCGAGGAGAGGCGCTCCGCAGGGCGCCGCGAGCGCTGCCTCGGCCGCTTCCCGCCTCGTCCCGCCCGCGCTGCGGGCGCACCCCGCCCGGGGGAACCAGGGACTCGCTGCACCACAGCGCTGCACAGGAACCTGCCCCCACCGCCGCTGCCAGCGCCCTCTGTGAGAGCCAGCACGGCCAGGCCGGCGGGCTAGAGCGGGGCGGGCCCGGCGGGCGGCGCGGGGCGGGCGGAGCGGGGCACCGCCCCCGGACCCGAGGCGGCCGCGTTTATATGTGGAGCGGCGCTGGGCGCCGCCGAGTTCCCGCAGTTCGCCCGCTGCTGTGCAGCCGCCGTCGCCGCCTCGGCCCGGCACCCGCCGTCCCGCCGGGAAGGAGTCGGGACCGTTTCGGATCTCAAGCAGACGGCCCTCTCCTATCTAGTCGTGGCTTTTCCAAACCCTCCGAGGAGAGCGGGATCTTTCGGTCCTTCCTGTATATCCGACCATTACAGGATCTAGAAATGTCGACGACACTTTTATCTGCCTTCTACGACATTGACTTCCTGTGCAAGGTAGGGAAGAGCGCGTTTGACCGGGCGGGACGCGGTCCGCCGCTGCCGCCATGTGCGGCGCTCGGGGCTCCCGGGGCAGCGCGGCGGGGCGGGAGGCCCGTGCCGGGCCGGGCTCTGCGGGCGGGTCACGGTCTGACAGCCGCCCGGAGACGGCGGCTGACGCAAGGCTGCGAGCCCCGGAATGCCGCCCCGTGCTGTCCCGGCGGCCGCGTTCGGGGCGGACTGCTCCTGCAGCCGTGGGGGAGCCGGGCCGCTCTGCAGCCCCTGCCGCGTGTTGCTCTGCCAGGAGGAACTTTTGGGAAAAGTTGCAAATGCAGCAGAGCTGGCGCGGGGGCTTCTCCCCGGCGCTGTCCCGCCCCGCCGGCGCTGCCGGCAGACCCGCTTCGCGGGGCGATCGGGTGGCGCGACCCCCGCCTCGCCTCCCGCGGCGGTGCTGCGTGGGGAGCCGCGGTCGTGGGCTGGCGGTCACCCGCAACACCCTCTCTCTCTCCCGCTGTCTCCCCCACCCCCTCCCCTCTCCCCGCCCCGGCAGACGGAGAAGTCCCTGACCAACCTCAGCAGCATGCTGGACAAGAAAGCCGTGGGGACCCCGGTGACCCCTCCCAGCTCCAGCTTCGCGCCAGGCTTCCTGCGGCGGCACTCGACCAGCAACCTGACGGCGCTGGCCGGCGGCTCCAAGTTCCCCAGCCCCACCGGTTCCAGCTCTTCTTCCACATCCTCCTCCTCGTCGTCGTCGTCCTCCTCCTCCTCGTTCGGCAACCTAAAGGAGACGGGCTCCGGCGGAGGCGGCGGTAGCAGCAGCCCCACGGCCCTGCTCAACAAGGAGAACAAGTTCCGGGACCGCTCCTTCAGCGAGAACGGCGAGCGCAGCCAGCACCTCATGCAGCAGCTTCAGCAGCAGCAGCAGGCGGCCGGCAAGGGGAGCGGCTCCGGCGGCGGCGGCGGGGCCCCCATCAATTCGACGCGCTACAAGACGGAGCTGTGCCGCCCCTTCGAGGAGAGCGGCGCCTGCAAGTACGGCGAGAAGTGCCAGTTCGCCCACGGCTTCCACGAGCTGCGCAGCCTCACCCGCCACCCCAAGTACAAGACCGAGCTCTGCCGCACCTTCCACACCATCGGCTTCTGCCCCTACGGCCCGCGCTGCCACTTCATCCACAACGCCGACGAGCGCCGCCCGGCGCCCGGCGGGGGCACGGCCGCCCCCCCGCCCGCCGCCGCGGCCGGGCCGCACCACCACCCGCACCACGCGGCGCCGCACCCCGCCGGCAGCACCGGCGACCTGCGCGCCTTCGCCCCCCGCGAGCACCCGCTGGGCGGCGGCGGCTTCGGGCACCCGCGCGGCGGCGGCGGCGAGCGGCCCAAGCTGCACCACAGCCTGAGCTTCTCCGGCTTCTCCGCCCACCACCACCACCATCACCCCCCGCACCCGCACGGCACCGCCCCGCCGCCGCCGCCGCCCGGTGGCCGCCTGGACGCCGCCCTGCTGGAGAGCCCCGGCGGGTCGCGCACGCCGCCGCCGCCCGCCTCCGCCTACTGCGAGGAGCTGCTCTCGCCGCCCTGCGCCAACAACGCGTTCGCCTTCTCGGGCCAGGAGCTGGGCAGCCTCATCGCGCCCCTCGCCCTGCACACCCAGAACTTCGCCGCCGCCGCCGCCGCGGCCGCGGCCGCCGCCGCCTATTACCGCTGCCAGCAGCAGCCGCCGCCGCCCGGCGGGGCCTGCCCGCCGCCCCCCGCCTCGCCGCCCTTCAGCTTCCAGCCCCTCCGCCGCCTCTCCGAGTCGCCCGTCTTCGACGCGCCGCCCAGCCCGCCGGACTCGCTCTCCGACCGGGAGAGTTACCTGAGCGGCTCGCTGAGCTCCGGCTCCCTCAGCGGCTCCGAGTCGCCCAGCCTGGACTCGGGCCGCCGCCTGCCCATCTTCAGCCGCCTCTCCATCTCCGACGACTGAGGCAGCGCGGGGCAGCGGCCGGGCGGCCCCGCAAGTAAGTTACCGAGCGAAGAAAACGAAACCTCTCCTTCCTCTCTATTTTTGGTTGGGTATTTTTTTATATATGTATCTATCTGTCTATCCACCGAGAGCTGAACAAAACGAGAATCAAAAGCATTTTGCAAAAGGGCAAATGACACGAACTGAACAAACCTATTTTTATAGAGAGACCTTGGAAGAAGGGGATTTTTGTTTCGGGGTTTTTTTGTTGTTGTCGTTTTTTTGGAGACAAGTTATGATACGCACCAGCAGCAGCCATTCCATCTGTGTTCGAAAAAAAAAAAAAAATAAACAGCATTAGAAAAGACAGCACCAGAAAGCAACAAACAATCCGGGGAGCGCCGGTTCGCCAGCCCAGCTCCTCCAATCCTGCAGATACACAGAAAAAAAAGTTACAAACTAGTTTGTCTTTCAATCCAGTTCAAATAAAAACACAGAACATACTAAACCTATAAGCTTTTTTTTTTAGGAAAAAAAAAAAAAAGAAAAATCCAACATCCTGCCAAGAATATGCCTTGATAACAACCTTCTTTTTTATATATATCTATATATTATTATTATAACAAATGCTAAAATCTTCATTCCAAAGTTTAATATTGGTTCCATTGCCACCACTTAGTGGATGTTTGGCTTTTAGAACAATTTTTTGTTGTTGCTTTATTTGGAAGCACTCAACTGAGTTTAGTTTGTAATTGTTGGAGAATAACTGCTGATTTTTTAAAATTTTTTTTTTAGCTGTTTGAGTTGATTGCATGTATGAGTCACTGCACACAACTCAATATGAAACTATTTAACTTATTTATTATCTTGTGAAAAGTATACATTGGTAATTTGTTCATACTGTATTTATCGGGTATGATGAAAAGCAATAGATATATATTCTTTTATTATGTTTAAATTATGATTTTCATTATTAATCGGCAAAATGTGGAGTGTGTTCTTTTCACAGTAATATATGCCTTTTTGTAACTTCACTTGGTTATTTTATTGTAAATGAGTAAAATTCTTAATTTAAGAGATGGTATGTAATATTTATTTCATTAATTTCTTCCTTTGTTTACGTAAATCTGAAAGATTGCATGGTTTCTTTATAGAAATCGGTCTCGATGCTGTGGAAGTAGTTTGCGGAATTTCTATGGGTTTTTTTTTTTTAGAATGTAAATGGTTGTAGCCCGTCCGAGCTGAAAAATGAGAGAAAAAAAAAAAAAAAGAAAAAGACTGACTTAACAATCAGACTTCAAAGTGGCAAATCTAATTCAGACTTGTTAAAAATAACCAAAAAGTATTTTTGTTGCCTAACTCCACGAATCACACTGTGATATAGTCTCAAAGTATGTAGCAATAATTGGGGGTCCCAGTATTATGTCTCACAGTGCCTTCTTGAGGGTCCATGCTTGCCTTAAATATCTCTCAACCAAATAAGTATTTTTCCTAATGCTTGAGGTAATTTGAATGTAGGGATGGGTTTTAAGTACAGCAAAATTTCGCCACTCTATTTTATTAAGAACAGAGGCCATTTTTGGATCTGAAACTTTCTATAATACAGGAACATATCTTGTTTATTGAATTCCAAAACCTGTAAATTTTTTTTTTCCTTATGTAGAAAGTTGGGAGTTTTCCAAAAGTTTCCTGGACGGTGGATGAATGAGCAGTAGCTTAGTTTTGTTTGTACATAGGTACAGATTGAGCACTATGTACTCTTTTGGACTACTTTAACAGAAGTATGTTTTGAATGTAACTAAAGGATAAGTCAACTTGAGTTGTAATATATTTTTCGGGAGTCAGTTCACTACAGATTATGTGAGACTGTAAACTTTGTACTGTAAATGTTTTGTAGTTCTCCCAATAAAATTTTTTTGGAAAAAACAAAACAATACAAGAACCCCAGTAACCCTTCCAAGTGCTGAAGCCCTGGCTGCCCAGCAGGAGTATTTCATGCTGAACACCACCACCCCCAATCACAGATATGTCTAGCTACAGATTAACCAGTTTGCACTGCCACTCCAGGCCGCTCCTGCAGCCCTGGCTGGTCGCTGGCCAAAGTTAATAAACGCTTCCAGAAGATTCGGGAATGTCAGCAGTGTACTGTATCCTGCTTTGCTTTTTGCTTTTTTTTTTTTAATTTTTTTTTTTTTTAACTTTTTAAGAGGATGGAGAATCAAGCCTCTTGCTGCTTCTAGTGTAACAGCTGGAGTGGAAAAATCTAGTATAGTGGCATTTATCAATCACATCGCTTATGGGGCTATGTGAATGTGCCATTAGCCTTCCTGCCTTGTTTGGGGTGAGGAGGAAATGGCAGTTTGGGTAATAAAAAGGCATAATTAAGGTTTACCCTTTGTCCCAAAAGCTTTGTTCCTCTTCACTCACAGGAATGCGGACTTCTGCCTCAATGCTCCCATCACCCAGCTGAGGGCATATCTGTTAATCGGGCTAGCATTAAATGTGCTAATCAGTTTTCAGGGCTTGGGTTTTAAACAAATTACCTTTTCGAGGCTGTATTTATATAACTAAATACTTGGCAGCCTGGGACTGTGTGAGTACTAATACTGGAAGAATTTTAGCTAATATCTCCACAGTTTGGCACCCTATCTCAATCAGTCCCTTAAATTTTCAAGTCACGATTTCTACCGGCTTATTTTTGTTCTTTTGTCATACTAATAATAAATGTTGTTAACATTATGGCATTTCTGCACTGCCTGGGCTGCCACAGCACTTTCTATAAATACAAGATAGAATGTAATACCAGTGCCATATGTTTGTGTAACAAACCTTGGACTGACACTTAGTTTAAAATTAAAACAAACGTAAGCAATGTATGACAACACAGCCCAGCTACAGCAATCACCTTTTTTTTAATGGATCCAGTCTGACATTTTGGCTCAGAACTGCTCCCTCTGATTCCCAGACTAATTTCTGATGAAACTTCTTTTTGTCACTGTCTGCACAGTGGCGCTGAGCTCTGATGGGTCCTTCCCCAGGCAGCCCTGGTACAGATGCTTTGGCTGCAAGGGGCAGGCCCTTGCCAGTGTTTTGGAGGAACAGAGAGTGGCTGTTGGTTTGACCAGTGCCTAAGCTGATGTCTTAACTCACTTCTGGGATTTTGAGATTAATTTTCACACTAAAACTGCATTAATTAGGAGTGCATGCCTCATTTAATTTCAGATTTTCTTTCTTCTCTAGGTACAGTTTTTGCTTCTCTCACTCACCCATTACCCTGAGCCTGCCTTTTTCTTGCTGCAGTAGATAAGGACCTTATTTATTTCTACATTTCCCTTATCTGGGACAGCTGTACTCGCATCACTGCAGTACTTCCATCTTCCCTGTGGTTTTCTGTTGATTGAGTGGGATCTTGGTGAGGGTGAGGGCTTGGCTTTGGTGTCTCCTGGCTGGAAGAGGAGCTCTGGAAGCTTTACAGCAGCTGCCCCACATGAATCACAGCCGTGCTGGTGTCAATGCCAGTGTTCTGTGTGCTGAAAAGTGGCTGCCAGGACAGGATGGGTGATGGCCCAGCGGTGTCTCCCAGCTGGCTGCTGGCATGCCAGCGTGTGGGGACAGCTGGGCCTGAGCTGCTCTCTTCCCAAGTGACACTCTGAGGCCCCTGTGCTGCACCCTGCTCTGCCTGTATCTCCACAGTGTGCTGCAGCCTGGCCCGCTGCAGTGTTAATGTTCTGCTGTTCAGAAATCCAGGAGTCCTTGAACTGGGAAGATAAAGTGTCTGTTTCTTTGCTGCACAATCAAGTGTTAACCTTTAAACTGGTGACTTATGTTGTTGACTTAAGCAAATGTTCTCTTGCTTTCATTTCAAAATTCAGCAAAGCGTGTAAAGCTGGTCAGGCCATTCAGAACTTTCTGATACATTGCAATAAATCGATAAATACTGTGTAAAAAATAAACTGTTCTTTTTTTCAAGAGCTTGGTGTTAAGAAGGAACTCTAAGGTTTCTGCTATTGCCCATCAGAGTTGTGATATATCTCTTAATACCTACAGCACTTAAAATTACTTTAAAGATCCAGAAAATGGGGACTTTACTAATTGGTTAGGATTGGCTTGTATGCTTGTTTTAGTTTATAGTCTGAAAGAAATTGTGTCAAAGTGTTAAACTGGTAGAAATTGATGTAATGATATAGATCTTGATATAGGGATTGATTTTAAATGGTTTGGTATAATCATTAGGGGATTTTCAAATTTATTGAATTGGTAGTTTTGATTTTTACTCCCTAGTCCTCTCAGCTCCTCGGGGCCTTTTTATTTGTTTGGCCTGTGTCAGGTATAGTGGTGTGCTGTGGCTCCTGTTCAGTGCAGGGATTGCACACCACCAAATGCACTCCCAGCAGAGTGCCATGGAGCAGAGGGATGCTGCTCCTCACCACCTGCATCCTGGTTGAAGCATGAGCTGATTCCACTGTGTGCAGTGGGTTGTCTTCATTTCAGGTGTGGGGCCTGCAGCTGCAGCCTGGTCTGTGTCACTCCTGGGCAAGGGCAGGTGGCCACGGGAGGAGTGGTGGCCACAGGTGGAGCAGATATGCTGCTGGCTCCTCTTTGCTGCACTGCTGAATGCAGAACACAGCAAACCAGGGGGTAAATACACAGGAGGGGAGAACCTTTTTCCAGAGCATCATTGAAATGCCCAGTGCAACTCTACATTACTTTGAAAAAGAAGTTATTGCCCTCCTTCCATTTACTGCCCCCACCCATCCCATCGTTAGGTGTGCAGCTTTGATTTTTTCAAAGAAAGGATGCATTTGATAACCTCGTTTTCAAAGAAAGCCTGAGAGTTTTGTTATGTTTATGACCAAAAAGTGCTTTATTTTTTCCCTTTTGCTACTATAGCATTAAAGGGCTTCCACTATATATTTTTAATTGTGTGGTCTGTCCCTTCTTGCTGACCTTGAGTGTGAATATTATTTGAAGGAGCTTCAGGCAGTAGTTCTCTGTCATTAATAAGATAGGATTTTTCAGGTTTTGCATGCTGAACCTACAGACCACTCTGGAAACTGAAACTTTATTTTCTGACCCTTCAGCTTAAACCCAGATCCTCAGTTTTAAGGTGAAGATACTGGGCTTCTTGCTTTATTGCATTTGAAATACAGCTACCTCTTCCCTTTTGCCAGCTGTGTTAGTGGCAGTCCAGAGAGGGGCAGGAATATCCTGGATGACCTGAGTGCTCATCTGCTGAAGAAGTAAGTGAGGGGTTGGGGTGAAAGTTGCTTACTCAAGGTGATGTAGCAGTTTCTCCCCTCTTTCTCCCTGGCCCTTTCTGACCATTCCCTGAAGCAGCTCTGGGAGAGCATCCTGCCACCCTGCTCACACCTCATGGATCAGGGTGGGTGCTCTGCCCACTGCCACCAAAAGGTCCCCTCGCCCCAGGCAGCTCTGGTGCGTACCTGGTGTTGATGCATTTTATTAAACAGGCAGGGAAAAAAATGGTGTTACATCCTGGAGAAGAGTTGAAGTGGGTCAGTCAGGAGTCTGATGATTTTCAGAGCTGCTGCAAGGGAGGAGGAGGAAGAAGAAGAGCCCCACATCCTGGAGAGAGGCAGGAGTGATGGGATGGAGGACAAGGTGTCTCCCCACCAAGCTTCCAGGTTGGCTTATTCCTCCTGTGTAGATTTGTCTTGTTTGAAGAAAACATTGTTTCCTCACAGTTCTTTGGGAAATTATTGGTGTGGCCATGTTAGAACTTCTTACTATTTTTTATATTGGTGATTGTAAATCACTCACATGAACCTTGAGTACTTCTTGTGCCATTTGAACACACCAACATTTAAGGGAAGGCACATTTCAACACAGTTTAATTAATGTGACTGTATCCCTGAATAGTTTGGTTTACTGGAAATCAAGTAATGGCTGTAAGGCAAAGCACAGCATCTTCTGAGAAGTTCTCAATATTAAAGGAAACACTTGTTATCAGCTGGCATAGGTTTAGCAGATTGTGTAAGTTTTGCAGCATATGTACTAAAGAACATTGGTTTATAGGTCTAATTCCTTTATTAAATTAATTTAATATTGGAGAGGAAGGTAGAGGCATGAGATTCCTCCCTTAAGGTCTAGAGGGCCTTTTCTCCAAAGAGGTATTTTTTGTTTCAAAGCTTAGTCAAACAGATATGAGTTGTTTCATCTCTGCTTTCAAAGTGCTATAATGGATGTGTTAATGGAGGCATTTTGGGGTGAACCCTGCAAAATTTGCATTCCTGAGGAAACCAGGGAAATTACCCTGACAAACCTCCTCTCTGTTGCTGAAGAGGGATAGATGACATCTGCTGAGTAATTTCTATTCTGTACACCATCTGAGAAGGAAATACAGGGTAATTCAAACCCCCTTTTTTCTACCATGGTTAATAACATAAACAGGGAGCTGGATATGCTGAAATCTAAATACAAGGGTCCTATATCAATGGATTATTACCTTATCTTTTCTGAATGACGTTCACTTGAATACCTGGAATCGTAATAGCTACTCAAGATAAGAAATGGAAGGAAATTCAATAACAGTAAGAGGCCTGGTAACTTATGAGATCTTGATTAGCCTTCAACTGCACCTAAATGTTGGGAAAGGATTCCCTGTACTGTAGGCAGAGGGAGCTGAATAGCATTGTGGAAATCATTGCCTCATTGCAGAGGAGCACAAACTGGCTTTTGCCATTATTAAGGTTTTCTTGTGTTCACATATATGTGTGAATCTTATGAGTCTTCTGTGGATGAACATCTTTCACCTTCATTTTTCATTTAAAAATTCTTTAAAATGCTTTAAAATTCTGGCTTTGCTGGTGTGGATGGCAGGTGGCTCTGGCCCCTGCAGTGGTCTCAGAGCTGGGCTGATGCCTTGCTGCTGCCCAGCAGTGCGGTGGGAAGGGTGGGCATTGCCAAAGGGAATGCCCAGATATCTCCTTCTTGGGCAGCAGAGCCTTCTTGGGTCAGCATGTGCCTGCCCTGTGCTTGTACCTGGCTGAGGGCAAATCGTTCCTTGTGCTGGATGCCACTTGGCTCTGTTGCAGAAGTGGCACAGCAGCAGAGACAGGGAGGGCTCCAGCCAGAGTGCAGGTTCTGCTGCTGTGTTAAGAGGGCTGAACAGCACAATATAAATCTTAGGAGATGAATTCAGAGTTAACAAATACTTTTTCTAAAGGTCAGATTAGAGGAGGAATGCAGTGATTTGCCAGTCCAAATGAGCATGAACTCTAAATGTTTTCTGCTAGATTAGTGCTCTGATCTGGACTCATCCCATCACCTTATGGCTGTGGAACAAAAGCAGGATCGAGGGCAGGAGTGTGTGAGTTATGTGAGGCTTGGAACTCTGCTTTCCCCATCAGGGCAACTTTATATTGAAATGCCTGTGAAACCACAGCCTCAGTTATGTTCTGTGGGGCTGTTTCTTCACATGCACTTGAAATCCCAGGATTTATCAAATGATATCCACAGCACAGCGGGAGGCAGAGCCTCGAGCTCTGTTGAGCTTTCTAGAGTTGAACCTCAACATTTTATTTCAATTTTGCTGTTCTGCATTTGAGCATGTGTGGATAGGGAGAACTGGGGAAATAATGCTGAGGAATGAGAAGCCCAGAAGCTTGGAAAAGCTGACTCCTTGGGAAATGGTACCCAGCTTTGGTCAACATAAACACCAAGTCATGACTGCTCCTGTTTACTCAAAATATTTCTTATGGTAACCTGCATCTTAAAATTAAATTCAAGATGGAATTTAGAATTCGTAGCACAAAAGTTGTGAGTAAACTGTTCACTCCAGGAGCATTGCAAAGCAAATTATAAACATCTCTTTTTATGGGGTCTGTCTCCATCTGCCAATAGGAGGCAAGCCAAAATGTTGGGCTGTCATTCAAGGGTTGTCTCATTTGCAGTAGATATTTTATGATGACTGAACAAACCACAGTGAATATCTCCAATAATGCAACTCTTTGACTTTCATAAATGAACAATCACAAAAAGTGAAAAGGACGATTCACCTGAAATCTTCAGCTCTACAGAAAGTGACAGCAGTTCATTAAAAAGTTTCTCTCTGATTTCCCATCCCACAGTAGATATGAGGACACAGTCAAGGACAACTGTGAATTGGGTTCTTATGACTGAAAGAAGTATGTCTCAAAAGTTCAGCACCTGGGGAGTTAGTAGGACTAAGGAAGAAATCCTTATCATTAAAGCAATTACAGAAATGCACCCTGACTGCTGAGCACAACCTGTTGTTGCAAGAATAATGGCAAGAGATTTGGCAAGGAGTTCTTTCAAACCACTGGTAAATACCAGCTCTCAAAGAGTCAACTGGAGTACCATAGGTAGTGGTGTATATATAATGAATGTACAGTGGTATATAGGTTTATTAGGGGATACTAAAGTTCTGATCTGGAGAGCAGTCCCTTATACTTTAATAATGAATAGATGCTGTTATGTTGGTAGGAACTAATAAAATGTGATAATTAAGAAATTGTTTCACTATTAATAGCTGTAGAGATGGACAGTTTAGATTTCTTTCGTAAAATGCATGTTACCAAAACCTTTCAGAACACAGAAACATTTCAAGGAATTGTGGAGTCACAGAAAAGTTTGACTTGAAAGGGTCATTAAAGATCATGTAGTTCTAGCTACATGCCAGGAGCAGGGACACCTTCCACAAGACCAGGTTGCTCAGAGCC
Organism: Erithacus rubecula; assembly: GCF_903797595.1. Classification (NCBI taxonomy): domain Eukaryota; kingdom Metazoa; phylum Chordata; class Aves; order Passeriformes; family Muscicapidae; genus Erithacus; species Erithacus rubecula. The sequence goes on from NC_136685.1 coordinate 85,283,388, forward strand.
CCATCCCACCTGGCCTGGAACACTTCCAAAAGCACTTTGTAACATGGAATGCTGTCACCTTTCAGCTCTGAAAGCTCACTGGAAAGGGCATTTGTTAAAGCTGTGTGGAACTCAAGGAGATCAAGCAGATAGTGCTATCCAGATGGAAAAGCAAATGCTAACTGCTTTGGAAAAGTTTTTTTGAAATTACAGGAAATGCACTTTCTGTAACTCCAGAACTAGTCGTAGAAAAGGAAAAAGAGGGAGGGGGAAAATCAGCTGGTTTGGATTACTGTAACATAGGAAAATATGTTATAATTGTGCCAGCAATAGGGAAGCAAAGAACAGCATCTTGTGAGTTAGAAACTGCCTTGGCTGCAAGGAGAAAAGTAAAAAAAATTGTAAATAGTGTTGTATGCAACTTCCCCTTCCTCTCATACTGCAGCCAACATAAAAATAATTTAACATTCAACATCCCACAACTTCTTACTATAGTTAGCTTTTATTATGCAAATGGTCCATCATTTTATGAAATGGACAATTCTCAGGGACTAAGATGTTCCAACAGAACCCAATCTCATTGAATTAATTTGTTCACAGTTCTCTTAATGAGCCTGAATAAGGCCAGGTGGAAATACTTGTGCTTCAAAATGACTTACAGAGATTCAGCTGTCCTGGGGAGGTTTGGGTGAGAGGAAGGTCAGGTTGTTCTGAAACCTGTTGTGTAATTGTGTCTGTGAGCTGCAGGAGCTGCTGTGCTATGACTCAATAAGGTATGTGATTTAGAAATTATTTTCAAAGGAATTTGTGAATTTTGAGGAATGCAAGTCTTGATTTTCTGAAGAATTTGTACTAATTGGGATGAGCAGGGCAATTTAGGAGAATGCTGGTGCCCTTGTTGATGGAGCTCTCTTTTCCCACCATCAGTGTTTTGTAACGTCAGCTGTATATCTGGCTTCTTGAATTTGTATTTGAATTCTGGTGTGGAAGAATTCACAGTGACCAGAGCTGTGCTGTAGTGGTGGATTTGAGTTTACAAGAAAGTTTTCCCCTTCAGCCTGAAGCTCTCTTGTAAAGGACTCTGCATTCACTTGGGATGAGAGGTATGCAGCTGGTATTTGGAGAGGGCCAAGAAAAGTAACAGAAATCCTAATTTAGGTGGTAAATATCATGATACCTGATAAACATAATTGCTTCAGTGAAATGAGAGTAAACCTGCTTTGAAAGAGTGAGCTTTTTTCAAGGGTGAGCTTGGAGTTGTGTTGAAATTCCCTGCTGGCACTTCCCTGGGAGCAGGGAATTCAGACCCTGCCCTGAGAGAGCCCAAACCTTTCAAGTTTAGCCTTTGGTGACTCTGTTGTCTTCAAACACACACACACCTTTCCCCAAAACTTGTTGACTTTTAAATAAATTTAATTTCTAGTGTGTCAGGTACCTGGATGGATGTGGCCTAAATGAGCTGTGGTGGTTTGGGATCTGGAAGATTCTGGAAATCCTGGAATAATTTGATCCTTGTGAGTTTTGTCGTGTTGTTTGTTTTGTTGTGGGCTTGTTTGTTTGTTTTGTTGTTTAATGAAATTGAAACAAATAGGAAAAGCTGAGTCAAGTGAAAACTTCCAAGGCAAAGGTCCTGTGTGACTCAGCTCTGTGCCTGTGGCTGTGACTGCAGCCTGTGCTGTCCATCCTGGCTGGGTGCATGCACATGCTGTCTGTATGGGATGGGTCACACGAGATCCTGCTCTGTTGGTAGAGCCCCTGTTTCTCTCTAGTGTCACTGGGCTGTTTGGAGAATCCCCCTTTCTGAGTAAGATGTGGAGGAAAAGGGTAATGCCTAATTGAAAGTAATAAATTCCCTTGAGTGGGCAAACTCTTTTGCTGAATTTATCTTCCTTGCCCACCCAGCTTTTAGCAGCATTCCAGTGACACTGCCTGTGTTTAGAGATTGCCAGCTGTGGGAAAGCACCAGCCCCACACAGCTGTTGTCCCATTTCTGGCTGTGCTGGTGGCCACTCAGGAGGCTGTAACTCCTTCTGGTGGGCTTGGGTAGAATTACCCCATTCTGCAGGGCTTGGGTCAAGCTGGTGGCACCAAAGCAATGTGGAGAGGTGTGCATCACCCCCTCTCTCATCTGCACTGCATCCTGCAATAGGTACCACAGCCTCTGGCTGCTGTTCATGGCTTGCTGCCAGTCCAGCATGGTTGTCCTTCAGTCAGAGGAAAACCCCACACCCTAAAGGTGTCCTGTTTCCTATCTGGTTTCCTTCATTCCCATGTACCCATGTGCTCTCTTCATGTCTATTATTGATGTCTTGCCAACCTGATCTGGACCAAGCTATGGGAATAGTTTAATTGTGTCTTCAACTGGATGTTCAGCAACTTCACTGGCTGCTTCCAATCTCATGTCATTGAATACACCAAACTGTGACCTTCATATTTCCAAAAAAGTGGTCTCCAAAGAGTGTTGTAAATCCCTCTGCTATCCAGCAAAATTGCCTTAACAATTTCTACATGGCTTATTGCCACAGGACAGCCATGTGGTTGGATGTCTTGTATCTCTGTGTATGTTCTGCTTCAGTTAAAAATTATCTTCTGATGTCTGAAGGACCAAGGCAGAAGGTTTTTCCCCCCACTTTATTGGACCACAGATATGCATAAGTGCAGTGACACTTATTTGCTGTCTGTCTTTGCATGTGCTAACTGAACTTTCCCAGGCCAGACTTAGATCTGGTTACTAAAAAACTGAGTTCAGTTGCTACAGTCCATGGGGTTATTGGTCTGGCCTCCCATTTAAAACTTATCAGCTTCCTCAGCATGTTCTTCTTAGCATTACCCTTACTTTTTGTCTTTTTCCACATTCCCTTGTGGAAAACATGCAGCCTGGTGTTAGGTGCAGGGACAGCAGATTTTGGTGGTGGATGAGCTGAACCCTGTACCAAGCTGTGCAAAGCTGTTTATTGATCTTGTGATTGTAGAAATGAAAGAGGTGCTTGTGTGTTAGCTGGGCTGGTGTGTGGCTTGTGGGGCTGTATAGATTGACATGTGCATATGTGTCTTATTTATTTATAGTTTCTATATTTAAATACAGCTGCATAGTTATTTAGTGAGTATTAATAATGTATATACTTTAATAATATCAGCATGAGAATCCTGCTATCCTTTTGGCTTCAATATAGGCAAACACCTTGGCTGGTCATGATGTGCAAGATACTCTTAGAGGTAGATTTTCTTGTGTGAGGATGGAACTCCTGACTGCTTCTTTGCTGTTTGATAGTACTCACACCAATCAGTTAATTGTGGCTGTTTTGTGACCTGGGACATCAGCTCTGCTTCTTGAAAAGTTTGATGTAAAGTCATGGGTTTTTTTGTTTTTTTCATGGAGTATTTTACTTTTGCTGCCTGATGAACTCTTATCACCCTGTGTGCATGGCTGATGAGTCGTATGCACGATGCATGACAGGTTTATGATGTGACAGTTGTGACTGTGCCCTCCTCAGAGTCACCATCGAGATAAAAACAAGTGCTGGACACTTGTCACTATTCTGCTGGCAGAAATTCCAGCAGATGCTGAGGTACTGCTGAAGATGAACTTGTATCATCTGTGAAGAAATAGGAAAGAGGTTCTGTAGTTCCAAAATAAACTTTCCATAACTGAGTGTACTTGCCTTGTATATCCTGTGTTTTCATACAGAAGAGAAGGCATATTAATCATTTGGAAATCACCAGGCACCTGACTCTGCTCTGTAGCATTATATCCATTTATCCAAATGTTGTTTAGAGTGGCAGCTTTGCCATTCTTGAAGTAATTTATTTCTAGTCTAGTTCAATTTATGTATGCTGTGCCCCAAAATGATGAATTTCCTGATCTACTAATTACTTAACCTGGGGAGCTGGGTGCTGCATTATGCAGCCCTTGAGGAATCAATTTTCTGTTTTGCTGTTCTGACTCAGGTTGGCACAGTCCGAATGGTTCAGTCCTGACTTTTTTCTTTCTTCCATCAGTGTGGGAAGCAGAAATCTACTCTGTACTTTAAAATACTTTTTGAGAAGAAGGCTGCTTCATGTATCACTTTATCTTGGGACAGAGTTTTAGCGGCAGGATTTGAATGTTTGTTTGTTTTCCTGTTAGACACCAGGTAGACTGTATCCCTATCTTTTCACTGACCTCCATTGAAAGAAACTGCGTGACTGGCTGTAGGCTTAGATTTAGGTGTGTTTGTGTTTGGAGAAGCTGTGGTGGTTGGCATGGTTAATATTCAATCACCCCTTTGTCATTATCGAGATGAGGTGACATTGTAGTGCCTCTTGTGTGGCAGTTTCTAGATGGATGTGATGTTAAAATATTCACCTACTGGTCAGAAGTGCTGCACTGAAAACAAGGGTAATTCAAGAAGATATTGCACTGTTTTGTCTCTTTCCCTCCCCTTCCATCCACCCCAATTGACTCATCCCTGGCTCCTGAGTCCTTAGTGTCTCCTGTATACATAACACTTGGTGGTTGTAATTGCTGAGTGGTTTGTCAATGATTATTTACTTGGTTATGGAGAGACTTGGCGATGTTATTATTGATGCCAGTTCTAATAAGAGGTTTTTCAGCTGGCATATGTTTTGGGAAAGTAGCCCTTAATTAGGATATTTAGATGTCAGAAACTAACTGGAGACCATCACCCCTGCCTCTTCCTTGCAGCTCTTGGGAGCTTGCTGCTCCGGAGGGAGCCCAATTTTCTGACTCCATCACATCTGGAACCTCTGTGCCAGTGTCTCATTTTGAATTGGATGACTTGTGGCATGTACAGGGCTTTGTTCTGCTGACCTGTTGGAAAAAATCTTCTTTTTTTTCTTAGGACCTGCTTGGGAAGGGGCTTGAGGACTTCCAGCACTCCCTTCCAGCCTTACCTTTCTGTGAAACTTACAGCTTCCAGGGACAATTGGCATATTTAGAGCTTGGAGTCTTGTAGATGTAAATTGGAGTTTGGCATAGAAGGTGCATCTCTCAGGAGAGAGAATTGCCCCAGGAGTTTCCTTTGCTCTGTAGCCATGAGGGACATTTCCTGAGCTGCTGCTGCTGGTTCTGTTGGAAGTGGGCATCGTGTTAAAAAGCAGTGGATGTGGCTTGATGTGAGAGTGGATAAACAATAGCTCATGTTTTCATTTACTGCCTCAGTATTTCTAGTGCCAGTTCTGGTAAAAATCTGTACTTTCTTAGAATTTATACTCTGTGTCTGCTGAAGAGCATTGTGATATTTAATACCATATACTCTGACTCTAGGCTCCTAATTTTTTTTTTTTTTTTTTTTTTTTTTGGTCACTTTGCACAGACTTGTCCTTCCTTGTGTTTATTTCCCCTCAGTATAGGTGGCCCAATGCATACCTGCTTTGCAGAGCATTGTGAAAGCTACAGACCAAAGGAGCATCTCTGCCATGGCAAATCACCCTTCTGTATTCTGTATATCCACTTGCACAGCCCTTAAATGTGTGCCCCCATGTGAACATTGTGAGCTGCATCTCCACACTGGAGTAGCCACTGCTGCTGCTGGGGACTGTGCCTGAGCTCTGAAGAGAGAGGAGAAGGCATGTAGGGTAGTTTTTGGGGAAAAAAGCTTTGTCTAGAGCAGTGATTATTGTGCTCCAACGACAAGGATGTAGAAAAAATCCCTCCAGGCAGGTTTTTTTTCTTTGGTTGTTTTTCACTTGGCATTATGAACTCGGTCTAAATATGCATTCACTAATGCAGAAAGCAAGCCCAGTCTACAAAGCCTTGGCTAAAGTCTTTAAAACTTCTGGGGTCTCTGGGGCAGGGGATCAAGCTGTTTTGTGCATTTGGGATGCAAAACCATTTTGTTTGTGTCTGAAATGGAAGTGAGTTGCTGAGTTCTCTGCTTTTATTACCACTGTGTTCAGTGACTGTGGATCTCGGCTTCCCAATGACCTTGTGTCCCAGAGACTAAGCCTTCATAATGTTGATGATCTATTAATCTTAATATTTATCCTCAAAATACATAAAGAGGAATTATGACCTTGGCATAAGAAATGAAAATAAATAGGTAAGGGAAGCTATTATTTATTTTTTCAACATTTGCATTCTGTGTATGACTTCACAAAGTGTTTTTCTAACATGAATTCATCTTTTCTACATTCTGGTTCCCCACTGGTTTGTTCTTAAAATACTCTTTTCTACACAGCCAGCTCAGTGCTCTGCAGACCACCCAGAACAATTGTATTCAAACTGTGAGCTGCATTCAGTGATTTGGCCTTTTTAAACTTTCAAATAATATTTTGTCTTCCTTGACTTTTTGTTAATTGGAGCTTATATTTTTTATGGGGGGTTTTGGTGGATTAAGAAAGGGAGTGGCTGTTCTCCTCCTATTTGCTAAACCTTAAGGGGCTGTTCAGCCTAATCTCATTTCAGCTTGGTGTTTGTCTGACAGAGCTTACTTAGAGGGTCAAGGGGGCATAGATTGCACCTACACAAATAATAGAAGTATTTGCTCATGCTAAGAGATTGACCAGCATATAGCCATCAGTGTCTGCCTGTCCACGTTCTCTGTCTTGCTGGGCAGTTTCCATCTGTGGGCTGTTTCTGCAGCAAAACTCTTCCTTTGAGTTTTCCAAGAGTGTCTCCAGCTATGGTTTCAAAGGAGTGTAAATTCAGTTTTAAATACTGGCGTAGGTTGCTGTGCCTGCATCTCCTGGAAGTAGAGCTGAGGTGCAGTAGGCAGGGAAATAGCAGCTGGACCAAGCCAAGCCTGGAGTGGGAACCCACCACTCAAGGGAGCAAATTGCACTGACAAAGCATCCTCAATTTACTTGGGGCTCAAGGCCTGGAAAGGGTTTTCTGCTGCAACAACCCTGTCTGTTGTAAAGACAATTGTTAAAAGCAGCTTTCACAAGTTATTGTGGAAATTCTTATTCTGTAGGATTTGTTTAGGTGTTTATGCCAAATATCTGGCACACCAGTGAGGAGCTGCTGACAGTGGAAATGGGAAAATCAGTTTAGTAGCTGCCTATTGAGCCATCTTGAGTCTCCTCAGAGCAAGCTGGGAGATTTCAGCAGATGATATTGAACCTATATCCAGTGAAGGAGCTTGGAGATGCTGAGCAAGAGGGAACAAGTTGGAATCAGATCTTGGTGGCAAAGAGGGAAGGAAAATCCCATTCTTGGCTGCTTGATAAAAGACTCTCAAGAACTGAACTGGGGAAGGTGCTGGGCTTGGTTTCCACTATATTTTAGTGTATCATTATTGGTGAATGCAAAGGTAACTGAAAATGAGAATGCTGCTGAGTGTGCTGGGTGGCTTGAGGCTGGTGCATGTTGGCAGTGTTGGAGCTTGAGATGTCTTCTTGTCCCCATGAGTCCTTGGGAGCCTTGAGCTGCAGAAAGGTTTAAGTGAAAGGCATATCTGGGTCAGGGGAGATGAGTTGAGCTGCTGGCTACAGTGCCCAGTCACACAGTCCATGGAGCACAGCATTCCCCATGGACTGCTTTGGGGCCCTGTGACTTCCCACTGCCATTCCATCCTTGTTCCCTGTGCTGCAGGTCATGAGCTGCCATAGACCTGGCTCAAATACTGGCCCCCACTCTGGCCCAGTGCTGCTGGGAGCTGAGATGTGCCAAGGGTGTTTCCACTGTCAGTGCCTGTGCAGTGTGGCTCCTGTGCTGCTTCTAGGCAGATTCCTGAGCTTGGTTCCTGCAATGGCAACAAGAACCCAAAACCAGTCAATGAAGCAGCTTTCTCAGCAGAGCTCAGATGTCAGAAAAGCAGCTTTCAGCTTGGTTGCTGTGTGCACTGAATGTCTCTCACTGTGGGGAAGAAGAGAAAAAACTATTATTTTGAAATATCTTGTCGAGTGATGATTGATAAGAACTGTTCATCACGGAAACTTACTCAGGAGTCAACAGGTGCCTCTTCTGCATTCTGCAGTCATGGAAAAAAATTAGCAAGAGCACAACAGGTTATTCCAATTTGACATGCAGTGCCTGGGAACAACAACTGACAAGTCCCAATTTGTGTCCAGCTGCTTAAAAACTACCACCCAGCTTGGTATTATCCCTGTGCCCTCGGGAGGCTTGTCTTGTGAAAAGAGTTATTGATGGCTGATCTCAGCATTCCTCAGGGCTGTGCTCATGCTGAAGTATCTGCCCCAAGTCCTGATTTCAAAGTAAATGAACTCTGGGTTGTAAATAAGAAATGGCATTCTTTAATATATTCCTTTTGTCTATATTTTCAATACTTACATATATATATATATATAGAGAGAGAGAGAGAGAGATCTTACTCCTTTTGAAGCTTTCCATGTAGAAAGACTAGAAATTTGAGCAGGGATGGTGCTACAGTGTTTTCAATCCATATATTTAAGGGAGTGTAATACATGTTTCTGTGCCCCAAATAGTTACTCATTTAAATCTGATTGAAAATATCTGTTTTGTACAGCTTTCTTTGCACCCCAAGAACATTGCAGAAAGAATTCCCCTCATTCTGAGAGTCCTTTTTGTGCACTTTGAGTGAAGCAAAGGCTTTTGAGTTGTTGCAGGGCTGCCAGTGGAGGCTGTGGTGTGAGCAGGGTCCAGGCTGGCACAAGGGTTTCCCTAATGTGCTGCAGGCTCCTTGGACCCTACAGGGTGGCAGGGTCAAGGCTGGATGGACCATCCTGACAGGTGGCTTTTTATTTTCTGTGAGCTCACTGCCTGAGACCTTGGCATGTGCTGCACTGCCCAACCCCAGACACTGTGGGGATGTGATGCAGCTGAGTGCAGACATTTAATGTCACCTTTCTGCTGTGCAGTAAGGACAGTCAGACCTGGAAGAGCTGGTTTACAGCTGCTGCCCCAGAAAGGCTGGGTCTGCTGCAGCTCTCAGGGCTTATCTGTCAACCCTGTGCAAATGTCCCCAAACACACCAGGGCAGGTCAAATGACACTAAATGCATACATTTTGGTGTTTTGTGTAGGTAATGTGTTAATAAGTGTAACAGCCTGGTAAAAGACAGAAGCTAAAAGCCCCTGATGATGACAATATAAGTATGTGCTGTGAAAAAAAAATGGGGTATCAGCAGTCTCCTCTGTTTCTTTGCTAATTTGCAGTTATTAACTGTGTATTAGCTTCCCTCCTGCCCTTCCTGTCTTTCCTTTTCTAATATCCCTGATGAATCAGTCTAGAAGCAAGGACTGGTGTGCACATTCTTCTCCTGGAAAGAGACTTCCTCTGAGCCATTCCTTTATTTTCTCTCCTGCCAGGTTGTGAGCCCTCCCAGCTCCAGGAGCAGGGCTGTGGCCTTTCCCTCCCCTCTCTGTGCAGGTTGTTTACACAAGTATCAGTGGATCATGACTCGAAGTGCTAATCTCAGTAACCCAGAAAAGAAAACACGGTATTGCCAGAGACATGCCCGGAGTCGCATCGTTATTAATCACCTGTAGCTGTTGCTGCCTGAAAAGCAATTCTTGAGCAGTTATTAATGGCTGCTTTGGGTTAGACAGGGTAGAAGCACAAATGAGAGATAATCCTGTTTTGATGAGCTGAAATCTAAATAAACAGGGGTACACAAAGCAGGGAAGAAAGCAAAACTCTGAAATGCCTTAGTGTATAAAAACCCTTAATCTCTCTGTTTTTCAGCCCCACTTTTGTAAAATGGAGTAATGGTGTTATCTTCTAACTAGATTTAGATTGCAGCCCCTCCAGAACCACTATGGATTAGCTTCTAATTGTTGTTTTCTATTCTTTTGTGCTTCTACTGTGCTGAGCATGAGATTCTGATTCAGGTTAGGAGCTGGGGGTACTGCTTCACAAAAAGTGTGTTATTGGGGCAGTGACCATTTTCATCTCAAGGAAAATTATGAGATAATCAGAATGTTTATGATCCCCGTGATGCTAAATGCAACCTCTCATTTCTTCATTCACTCTACATCTGCAAATATGTCCTGCTGCCTTGAAGTGTCCTTATGCAAAAAAAAAAGATGAGAAGGAAGCTACAACTGCCATTTGCAAATATAATAAATAAAAGTCAAGGCTTTTGTAGTGAAATACAGATTTCTGAGCTTGATTCTAAAGCTCTAGGAGAATTAAAAAAGAAAAATAAAGCTTTTAGGAGTTATCTACTGTTTGGTTGTTTTGGGTTGTTCTTGTTTGGGTTTTTTAAAGTGTATTAAAATCACTGATTTATAAAACTGACACTTTTGTCTGGTATATTCTAAAGGCCTTTTTGTAAAAACAAATGACTTTATTATTTTTTTTTTGGCAAAGACCAAAAACATCTATTTGAGTGAATCCATTGGAATTTTTTCACAAAATAAAGCTAATCCTGTTTGTTTCCCCACCACAGCTGATTCTGAATTGAGATGTATATAGTATACTTTTAAATGTTCTGCTGTCTTGTAGGCACAAGTGGATTCTGTATATATATATATAAAAAGTCTTTGGTAAGCTGCTTTTTCCAGTGTTTAGGAACTAAGACACTCATAAATAGTAAAATCATGCTGTAGCCTCAGCAGGATGGTGTTCAAAATGCCATATACTTTTGCTAAGTGTGAATTCAATGTGTCACCAATCACTAGGGAAAAAAGGCACTGATCTGGATGGATGAGTGCTTGCAGGAAGGACTGCAGGTGCAGAGGATGAGATGTGGAAGCAGCTCTTGCCCTCGAGCACCCCGTGCTCCCTGAAGCATTTTGGAAGGGATCTCTGTCTGCAGGATGGGGCTACTGGGAGCAAGGAGACTGTTCTCTTCCTTCCCTTCATCCCAGCAGCCACTCCTTTGCTCTGGACCTTGTTTGGTGCCTCCTCAACATGCAGGATCTAGCAGAGGGGGATGAGTAGCTGAACAATGCCATATTCCCTCATGCAAATCTCCCTGGACTCAATGGGAACTTCGCAAGTGCCAGATTGGATCCCGCTAATGGAAAAGACTGACTTGGGGGAAAGACTAGATCAATGCACTATTGTTCCTTATGCTATATTTAAAAGCATGCATTTCATGGAAATTTGAAAATTCAACTTCTAGGCCACATGTATCCGTAGCTCCTGTGAATAATTGGAGCTATTCATCTCCTGGGCTGGCGTAAAGCAGCCGTTGTTCCAACGGGGCCGTGGCTTTCCTATCTCATCTTCAGCCAGGGTGATGAGAGAATAATTGTGGTGGCAGCAGACAAAGGTACTTATTTTTGCAGAGATGACTGGCCAGGCTGGGAGTAAACTGAGCTTTGCTTATTCCTTCCCCACCTGGGTTCCTGCTCTGATTTGAGTTCTAATTTATTTTGTTGGTTTAAATTTGTAATAAAGATGTGGATTAATTTCACGTGCCTGGTGATCATTAAAGGACAGCTGCTCTTTGCCACTTCCCTTTAGCAGATAAATGTGTCTTTGTTATTTTTGTATTTGTTTTCCCCCATTGGTTTTGTATTTATCAGTTTTTCTAATTAAAAAAAAAAAACAACAACACAACAAAACAACAACAGATGAATGGATGCTATTTCTGAAAAGAAAAAGCCCACTGCCCCTGATACAGACAGTCAGTGTCATTTTGCTGACGGGATGCTTTGCTTTTAAGAAAATCTGGCATTTGAGTTTTCCTTGGCTTTTGAGAGGAGCCAAATGCATAATTCACTTGGCCTCTGTGCACTACTTTTGAATTCTGCTGTGGCTCCATTTGCAAGAGAATAGCAGGAAGGATGTACAGTGCCTACTTCTTTCTTGTGCCTGTGACACAGAGAGAAGGGGTGTTAGTTTGATTAACTATAGGCCACTGAAGAGACAGATGAAAAGTGGCAAAATGTAAATTAACTTTGTCCCAGCTACCTTCATTGTTTGCCATTGCTTGTGTATGCTTGCCTGTGAGGCTGAAAGCTCAGTCTCTTGAAAATTGGTGGTGTGTGAGCTTCCCTCAGTGGACTCTGAGGGCATGCCCAAGATTTTGGAGATGTGTCTTGAGAAATCCCCCACAGGCCTCAGCACAGGATGAATGTGGTTGTTGTTTTTGAGGTGATACCAGTGGCACCACTTGAAGTGTTAAATGCTGGGACACCTGCAGTGAGTGCCTGTGCACACAATTTTGCTGGAGCAGGTTTTGAAACCTGAGCTGTTGAATGTGATCTTACTGTGGCTTAGTGTTAAAAGCCTTGTTTTTCTTGCCTGAGACTCATTCCCCTGCAGCTCTAGAGCTCTAGCTAGTATAAACAGCTATCCCTGAATGCTATCTGTTGTATAACTTAAGGCCTGAGGGTTTTTCCCCCCATTCCCAGGCTTACAGAGGACTGTCAAGGTACGTGGCAGAACCACCAGGATGAGGCAAACCCCATTCCTCTGTGCTCAGGCATGTTAGTGGGTTGAGGCTGTTGGAGGGAACATCACCATTATCTAAACTCTTGGGAAGGTGCTTGTAAAGAGGGAGAAATAGGTGAGATATCCATAGGCTGAAGAGCCTCAGATTGCCAAGAGTGAAGGTAGAAAAATAGTTTCTTTCATGTCTTGCCAAGGCTGCCAGGAGTGAAGTGGCTCAGAGATCACTGGCTAGGGAGCTGCATGAAGTGTGCTAAAAAAAGATGGGGCAGGTGAGAAATGTATAGAGTATCTGCTCTACTTCTGGATCTCTTGCCTTTGCAGTACAAATAAAAAAATAAAACCAAACAGAAAGCACTCCCAAAAACTTGCATAAATGTTGTTTTCTCCTACCTATATTCATCCTGTAACATTACCAGGCTTAGTATACTTTTGTCTTTCTCTTCAATATGCTTTCCAAGTTCTTTGCAAGTATTAATTCTGATGAGTTCCCTATTGATCTAACAGCAAAGAAAATCAACTTCAGTTCTCTCTGCTTAGATTTGACTGTACATAGATATAGATTTGCAGTAGTGATGACAAGCAATGCAGTATCATGGTAATCAAAGCACCTTAGCCACTGTAGGTAACTGTCTCTGGGAAATGTAGGGCATTGCAGAATTAATGAGTGGCAAGGATATATTGGTAGAGATAACAAAATCCCCAGAACTCATTGGTACGTGCTGAGGCAGTATCCTTAGCAAGATCTGTATTTCTGAAAGCAGCCTTTAACTAGAAAGGTAAAAAATTGCATATATTTTAACACCTGATATAGGTAACTTCTCTCCAGATATCTTGATGTTCTCTTCTGTGGGCAGGAGCTGTGTGAGAGACAAGAAGTGCAAAACATTGCCTTGGCACAAAGGTGAATTTGGCCTCAGCTAATTCACCACCTACCTGCCTTGGCTGGTCTGCTCACACTGGCCCCATTTGCAGTGTGGGGACTATTTGGTCTGAGTGTGCCCAGGCACAGACACCAGCCAAGGGCAGAACCTGGGGCTTGCACTGGTGAGAGCACCCAGCCATCAGCTGCTGGGGCTGCAGCTGGCGTGCTTTGGGTCCTGGCACTGCCCTCCTGTTGGGCTGAGACACAAGTGGGGCACTGCATTGTTCAGAGCTCTCAGGAGGCCCTGCTGGGGAGGTGCTGGCAGGGCCAGGGTCCCCAGCCCCTCTGCAGCCCTGCAGGGCTCACTGTGCCCCTCCCCACCTCAGTGCTCCTGTTCTGCACTGGAGCTGCAGCCCCCACCCCAAACACATCCACAGACACCTGGCACTGACACACCTGGAAGGCAGCTTGGGAAACTGCTCCAGGTTAAACCAGCTTAGCAAATACAACACAAACACTTTGCTTTTGCTGAGATTAGTTCCCAGTTCTGGCCTGCTGTGTGGCCTCCTGGCTGTTTGTGCTGGTCCCATTGTGGGGTGAGCAGGTGGACAGGTCAGGCTGTGCCTTCAGGATCAGAATGGCCTTACACTGCCCTCCAGATACTCCTGAAACCCCACTTTGGATTTGCTAAAATGGGGCTTCCTGGTTTTTAGTGAACTGTTTGCCTTTTTGGTATTCAGGGAACAGCACTAGTGGCCCTAGGCTAGCCAGCAGTGTTCATCACAGCATTAAGCCTACAGATTAATTAAACACCAATAGAGGGTAACGTTGCCCAAAATCAATTAAAATGTTACAAGCCAAACCACGTGGAATTATATTAGAATAAATTGTTCCTTTTTTTAATGTGGGTCATTTATTTTTGGTGGGCACTGTGGTGTGGAGCACTGCCTCTGAGAGAGTCGTTCCACTGCCTAGGAGACCTTGACAAACATATATATTTATGCACATGCACCTATGTGCACAGCCCTGGTATACTAACAGTGGATTGCTTCCAGTTATCACCCAGCACTTGCCCCTCTTCTTTCACACTTTATTTTTTGGCAGGAGGAAGCCAAACCCAAAAGACAGCAACAACAACAAAAAACCTGGGCAGTGAACCTAGAATGTGTTAGATCAATGCAGACACCATGAAAAATAACCAGGACATGCCTTTGTGGCTTTTGATGTAGCTATGGCTGTGGCTGAAACCAACAGATGCAGAAGCTAACTGCCAGATATCCAGCGTGTGTGCCAATGCTGACAAACCTGCCAGATGCCTGGCAGCTGGTCTTGCCCCAGCTCCAGTGGCTCTCTTGTATGTAGATTGCCTTTTGAACAACAACAAAATGTTTATCTGAGGTATCTCGTGAAAGCATCTCCCCATAAACACACGAATTATTATTTTTTAAAGTCAGTAATCTAGTGAGTTCATGTGAGAAAGGGGAAGGATGCTGAAGCCTTGATAATCTTTATCCAGTATATGTCAAGCATTTTTGGGTGTAATTCAGTTGCAGAAATTGGATGGTCTGCAGTTCAGACTGTAAATGGTCATTCTGTCCCCTACAGCAAGAGTTGTTATATGAAAGCCAACTGGGCAGGTTGCAGAGAAAAAGCTATTTGGGCTTTTATAAACAAAGCTTTTGCTGTTCCAGGCTATGATGCTGAAAGAAAATCAATGTTTTTTCCACTAAATGTGGTTTTATCTGGCCAGAATAAACAGTTGTGACAGGATATTGGTGCTAAATTTATTAATAGTCTTCTCTAGCTTTGACATTCTGGGAAAAATTACCTGAGATAATTTGAAGTTAGCCAGAAAAAGTTAATTTTTTCCCCTTTATTTCCTGTTTAGGCTTTAGTTAGATATATGGCAGTTCAAACAGCTGACCTGGGATATACATTTAAATAATAATATTTTTTTTAAAATAATGTAAATACAGTTGAAGCTAGGATAAAAATATCCTTTAAAGAGGAGCATATAACATAATCCTCTGAAGAACAGAATCTCCAGACCATCCATTAACTTGATGCTGAAATTTTTTTTATCAACTTCATGCTGCAGCTTGTGCATATAATTTTCAGGAATTATTTCTTTCTGTACAGGTTGCAGGGCAGGTCACTTGATTTGCAGCTCTTAGTGTGTGTGTGAGCTTCACTTCCAGATTCTTCAAATTCAGATTTTCATTTTGAACTACAATTGAATTAGTGAGATTCTGAACTTCAAATGATGCTCCAAGATAGAGCATGAGGGATGGAATCACCACAGTTCCCATCTGCAAATGTTTTATTGGGCATTTGGCTCTTGGGGTGGTTTTGAGTGGTTTTTGCTGTGTGTTACATCCCAAACCCTCCAGGACCTGGCAGTTCCTTCTGTGGATTTATCACCAGCACATTTACAACATGAGATCAGGCAGCTTTATTTGCAGCCTGGAGTATTTTATTACCTTCTCTATTTCTTATATTTTTTTCCAAATACAGACAACAATGCTATAGCTGAATTCTTCTAGCCAAGCATCCAGGACTAGCCTGATTTATCTCTAAATGTACAGGCGGATTCATGATAAAGGTTATAAATCTACAAACCTGTGTGGTTTTGTGCAGCTCATGAGTAGGTGTATTTTGTCTTAGGAGCAATGATAAAAGCTAATTTACAGAGAGAAATCAGCAAATGAATAAACCTTTCCACTTGCAGCTTTGTGTGAATTCTGTTCTGCTTAATGTGCTTAAAAGGAGCTGCAAAGCTCCTTCTTTTTTCTGCACTTGTTTTCAACCTTGCACTTGGCCCAACTAAATGATATTACTGCTGCTAGTGTTTTTGTAGCACCTCTGCTTACTTTAGGAGGATATGGTGAGGAATGCCTTGAAAAATCAGTTATTATTTATTATGGTATGATTTTTTTTAAATTTTATTTTTTTAGGTGAAGGTGACTGTATCACTCTAGTTGCTCTATGTTTGAAATATCTATGAAACCCACCATTTGCTCTTTAACCCAAGCTGCCAAACATGCTGGAAATGAAAGGCCTCATTCAGGGCTGGGGTCTTGCCAAGCTGTGGCCATGTGTGTTTCCCAGGACTTTATTTACCAATGAGTTCCACCTTCCCAGACTTGTAAGAGTTTCAAGAATATGAAGTTTTCAGACAGGATAAAAAGAATCATTTATTTTCTTGCCCTATAAAGAGCTGCTTAGCAGAATCTCTGTGAGGTGTTTTACATGTTGAATTGACAACTGGAAAGGAGCTTATTTACCCCTAAAGTGCAGTATGTTGCAAAACTGGAAAATACTTAACTCTGCTGCCCTGGAGTCAAAGGACTTTGCAAATCTGCTGATTTACTTGAGAAAAGGTACAAGGCAGGTTTTGGTCTTGAGTAGTCTGGTTCCTCATTCCTACCCTGATTTATATGGTAATTATTTTATCATAAAAGACTTTTGAAAATTTCATCTTTTGAGCTACTAATCCTGTTTCTTTTTTTGAATGTTTCCAAGTGAAGCATGGGGGAAGGAATCCAGTAAGACTAAAGCTGGTGTTCAATGCTATGAAATCATCTGTTATTTGTTCTCCTGTGCATAAGGGTGTACAGAGGTAATGAAGCTGTACCTTGATATGTGGTTTACTGGTAGATGATGAGGCTGAGAAGATTACTAGGCCAATTACTGCTGGCATATGGCACTAAGGGATGGACTCTGGATTTCCTCTCCTCTGATATTTCCAGTCTTGGCTTTGCTTTATAGCTGTTTTAGTGTGCTCCCTTCTATTGCAAAAGTCCTGGTAGGAGTATGGAGGTTGGAGTTACCCCCAAATGGTGGGATGAACCTCCCCAGGTGCCCTGTCTCTCCTCCTGCCTTCTCTCTTTTGCCATCCTGCTGTCAGGCCAGTTTGAGCAGCAGGCACTGATCCTGCCATGTCTTCCAGCCGGAACAGAAATCAGCTAGAAATCACTGTGGAAACTTTTATCCTGCCCCCATGAGGCATGGGGAATGGCAATCAAGGAGCCCAGCATCAATCCACCTCCTGGTACTAGCAGTGGCTTTTGTAATTGCTTTCTCTTAAAGGCAGTGAATGCTGGGCATTGCTTCAAGCAATTGTGGAAGGATAGTAGAAGGCAAAAGGCACTTAGCAGCACAAGCTGCCTCTCTCCTTGGGGTAGAAAAATGACTGGTTTTGCTGCCTAACTTCACAAGGGGGCTCTTCTGGAATTCTGGAAAAGAAATGACAAATTGAATGTTCTAGTCTGCATATTGAACCCAGGGTTGAGGTTGCAAAGGTTTGGGCAAACAGCCAGGATGGGAAGATGAGACTTTCTGCTGAGCAAAGGAAGAGCAGCGTGACTCATAGATGAAACTGTTTGGGAAGACCTTGATCCACAGTGGGAACCTTGCAGAAGGAGCTGTTGAGGAATACCTGATGGCCTGTGGTGACATCCTGCTAATGGCCACAGGGACACACAGGGTCTAAAGCACAGCTGCTGAGGGAGCTGGGGTTGTTTAGTCTGGAGATAAGGAGGTTCAGGGGAGACCTTATCACTCTACAGCTACCTGAAAGGAGGGTGTGGTGAGGTGGGAGTTGGTCTCTTCTCCCAAGTAACTAGTGATAGGATGAGAGGAAATGACCTCAGGTTGAACCAGCAAAGGTTTAGATGTGACATTCTGGAAAAATTCTTCAGGTTGTGGAACACTGAAGCAGGCTGCCCAGGGAAGTGGTTGAGTCACCATCCCTGGAGGCATTTAAAGTATGTTTGGATGTGGTGCTTAGGGATATGGTTCAGTGGTGGACTTGGCAGTGCTGAATTAACTGTTGGACTCTGTGATCCTCAAGGTCTTTTCCAACCTAAACAATTCTGTGATTCCATGATTCTCTATATGGCTGGGATGCCTGAGCAAGTGACTGCAGGTGGAACCAGCCCAAAGGCTGTTGCACAATTTTGTTCTACAAGTGTTGGCTCATTGCTGTAAACCTTGTCAGAGAGCTCTGGTGGGCTTGGGTGCTGTAGCACATGGGTGTGCAAGGGAGCAGAAGGCTGCTTTGATCTGTGGGGCAGTGAGGGGAGAGGGGGTCTGGGCATGGATTGATGTGGGGAGCACACAGAGCCCCATCTGTGTCCCCAGGGAAACACAGCTCTTGTCCAAGGTGTCTGCCCTCACAGACACAATGCAGCAGCTCGTACTCCAACAGGGACGTGTCCCCTGGAGGAAGCTATTTAACAGCAAATTGGCCTAGTAATTTTTAGAGATGACCTTGTGTTAATTACAAGTTGCTATATTAGTAAATGCCTTCTGAAGGCCAGCTGTTGTGTTGGCATTAACTCCCAGACTCAACTGCTTGTTTACTAAGTCCCAGGGCAATTAAAACTTCTTTTTTTTTTTTTTTTTTTTTTTTTTCCCTCTTATTGTTTTTTATTGAGCTTGGCACAGCCAGGTGATGAGCATTTCTCCCTTCTCCCTTTCCTTCTGCCTTCCTGCCTGGTTGCTGGAAGGGTCTGTGTCTGATAGACTTTTCCTTGTTCAGTCCCAGGTGTTTGCTTGCCTTCCTGTGGGATGCTGGCACTTCCATTCTGGGCCAGTGCTCCAAGAGGCATTGTACAAAGGGGGAAAAAGCACTCTGACAGGCTTTGGTTAAGTGAGGTCTTGGTCACCCTGAAGCTTTCTGGAAATGGAAAATAGTGTTTTGGAATGGCAGTAGTCATGTTGGGAATAGATCATAGTGGGAGCAGGTCTCCCATGACACAGTGCAGGACTGGAGGGGAAGGGAAGACTTAACCTTGGACTGGGAAGACTGTTGGCTACAGCACTACCTGAGATGTATCCAGGATCACAAAACAGCCCAGAAAAGTGTCAAAAAGCCACTTGGGATTGGCTGTCCTTGCAGCAGCCTGTCTAGGGACAGGTGGCTCTTGTCCCTACTGGAAGCAGTGTGTTCCCTTTGCTGGTGGAGCAGCACAGAGCTGTTCATTGCAAGCCCCTGCCCTCTGCTCTAGGGGGAGTGGGTCAGAGTGCAGGTGGCAGCACCATGTCACCAACAGGTGACTCAGTTTTGGAGCAGAGTAAGCTTTTGGTACTGAGTTCTCATTAAGACTGCAGTGCCGGTGGGGACGGGGCAGGGACTGAGTGGGGCTGGGCTGCTGCTTTTCCCCTTTGGTCTTGCAATGCCCAGCTCTGCTTTAGGTATTCTGGCATCTCTGGATGCAGGTACTGCTGGGGAAGGCTGACTCCTGGCTAGGAAGGGCCCTGTCCCCATGTCACCTCTGTCACCAGTGCTGGGGCCAGTGCCCGTGTGGAGTTTCCAAGATCAGAGATTGATGTGGTGGCTGGCACAGAGGGATGCAGGGAAGGGGTGCAGGACACTGCCAAGGGCTGTGTGGAACAGCTCCCCCGGGCATGAGGAACCTTGCTGAGGTCTTTTCCAACTCAACTTTAGCAACAAGAAAGGCTCTGAAAATTGAACCAGTAGGAAGCTCTAAGTTCCCTGAAAATCAAATGTGGTTTGTTCACTTGTAGTAGTAAGATTGTAACTAAATCAGCCAAAGCATGCAAAAGAGTACATTTATACATTCCCCACTGTAAGTCCCAAAATTTGCAGAAAAGTGGAAGATAGAGCTTCCTATGCCTATTTCATAGACAAGACATTTGCAATTTATGTACTTAAAACTTCTTCCTTTGTTTCCTTATCTATGTGTCTCATCAATTGGAAAGCAATTTGTATTAAAGGCTTTGAATGTGTTGTTAGAATAGATTTTTATCTGGGTACTGATTATTTTTTACATTTTTCCCCAAGGATTTCTTTGTTTCCTCCTGAAGGCTATAAGGGAATCTTGTACATCCTTCCTATCCCAAGTGTCTCACCACCAGTGGAAGCTGCAAAGCAAACCCACATTTGTACAATGTTTCTGCCCCACATATTCTGAGTATGTGTCTGTACCCAGCTGCATGCTGCAGCTTCCCCTTGCCCCAGCTCCCTGCTGCAGGGCTGCCTGCTGGGGTGCACATTGAGGGGTGCTGGTGGTGCCAAATCCTGCTTTCATGTTCCCATCCTGGGGTGCTCCCATGTGTGTGATGTGATGGAATTCTCTGAGCATATGACCTTGCCTGCTTCCTTTCCATGCTCAGGCTGCTGTTTTCAGACAAATAATGAAGTGGGGGTGTTTTTAAAGCTTACTTGAGCCTTGATGTTTTGGCATGGACTGTGTACGTAACAGTGCATTTGCACTTCAGCTGTGCCAGTCTGCAGCAGTGCTGTGGGTAGCAGTATTCAGGTGGCAGGGGATTACCAGCCCCCATGCCTGTCTTGGCTGGGAATGATGCTGCTCATACAAGTGCATAGCCCTCCCTGCAGAAGGTGCTTTCCTTCCTGTGGGAGCACCACCTTCAACAAGGGGGCTGGCCTTGGTTTCTTCCTTTGTTTTTCCCCTCCAGTGTACAGCAGCAGTTTTCATAAGTTGCATTTATCTCTGTACCAATACATATCCACTCAAGGACATGATTCTATAAGGTTTGTGAATTAACTGTGGCAAATTTAAGTGTTTAAAATCTGTAAGTTCATCAGCATTTAGGAAGTCCTGCCCTAAGTGTGGCCTGAAGACAGATGCTCTGGGCCATGTTCCTGCTACATTTATCCCTGAATATTCATCCATTCCTGGTGGATGCCACACTCACACTATTGGCTGATGGATGAGTAGAGTAGTGCTGTCTGGGAATGGTTACTGGTTTCTGTCAAGGAAGAGGATTTTGGAAGCTTGATGAAAGGATGATGTGTGTATATGGAATTGGTGATAAATGTATTGCTGGATAGATTTAGGAGTTGTTTACTTCTGTGAGTCAGAAATGGTCAAAGTAAACCAAACATGGAGAGTGGGATGGGGGAGTGTGGCAGTGTCTCAAGAAGTGCTGCGAGTTAGGGTTAGTACTCCCCTATTTTGTATATTAATTAAGTTGGAGGGTGGAGCTTTGTACTGGAGCAAAAATCTATGGCTCTTAGTAGAGGCAATTGAGTAAGATTGGAGGAGATGATGTTTTAGCAGAATGAGATTTTGCAGGCAGCATTGCAAGGGGGACGGAGGTATCTCCAGAGTCTAAAATATGCACCTTCACTGCCCTTTATGTCAGACTGTTTGTGCAAAGTTAATAATAACTTTACATCAGGTGTAAAGGAGTAGATACAAATACTTTTTAGGTATGTGTTGGCTGGAGAGGTTCCAGCTCCTGGCCAGTGTCCACAGTGCTTTGGGGGGAAGGTGGGTTTAATAAAAGTAAAATATTTTTACTTCTAGGATCCCCAAAGAGAAGAAACTGCATCTTAGGCTAATAATGTAAAACTTACTCGCTGCAATTTAAATAAAATTTATCTTAGTCATATCATATATATATATATATGTATATATGATATATATACGGTATATGATCATATATATATATAATATCAAAATATAATTTGATTTAAAACCTCACCCTACCCTGCTCCTAGAGGTGGATAACTCAAAATGAATGAGGTTTCCTGACTTTCCAGGAACTCTGCTAGAAACTTAGAACCTTCAGCTTCCCTACCTTGTTTTGCCCACCACCTCTCTGGTGTGCAGTCCTAGTACCAAAGGTGAGTTTTGGGCTCAGCCCAGGCATTGCACAGGGAGCAAGTGCTGACTTAATGCCTGGCCTCTACTTGACATGTTTCCAAATTAGGCAAAATTGCAGTTTATGCATTAAAAAAAAAAAATAGAGAAATTAATCCTGAGAGCATTTTCAAAGGGCTTATTTCTGTTCTTTATTTTCCTATGATACATATTATCTAATCAGCGTGATGGTGCTGAGAAGAAAGAATTAAAAAATGCCAGGGAGCTATACTAAGGGGCTGTGTCTATAACCTTTCTATATATGGAATATATATGCACATGTAGTGCACATTTCCTTTCTTAGGGAGTAGGATGGCCACGTTTAGTAGTTGCTTCTGGCTGCCATTGGTTTCATAGCAAAATAATCCCCTTGTCACTAGAGACCATAGTAGAAGTTTATGCTTTTGCTCAGAGCAGCTAAAATAATTCATGCCACCACTGTGGTATATCACCTTGTTAAAATGCATGTCTGCAGGCCCAGAGCAAGGTTTTTCCACTGCCCCAGGCAGGTAGGGATTGCTGGAAAGGGCACCAGCAGTGCTGCTGCTGGCAGTCTGAGCTGCTCCTCTGCCTTGGCTTGCTGCCCTCTAGGAGAGGTGTCACAAAGGTGGCACAGGGCCAAATTTTAGCTGCTCCCAGCAGCTGGAATAAAGATGCTAATCTGTAGATGGGTGTTCTCTGCCTCTGAATTGAGTGACTGACCTGCCTGTTCCTCTCTCCTGAGAGAAGCCCTGCAGCAGTGCTTTTGCTGTTTTACATCTGTGCTACCTATTTGCTAGAACTGGCCATGCCAATGCATAGGTGGACAGAACTCTACCTCAGTAAGGCTGTTGTGCATCTCAGCCTTGTGCCTGCCATGGTTAGATGTGGCTGTGACAAGGGGCCACGATGGCCTGCTTGGGAAAGACACTAATGAGAGGAAAGCCAAGAGAAACATGGATTGTGTTAGTTGAGCAGATCCAATGGACTGCATTGCTGTGTCAGTGTTTAGTAAGCCTAGGATATGGTCAAAGCCCCTCACCTAGACGTCAGCTGCTACTGGGAGAGTTTTGCTAAGTGCATTGTAATGTCAAATTATTTGCCCAGGATATGCTTTTAATGACTGTGCAGGATGGTTCATTTTGGTTTCTGGGAAATTAGTGTGTTCTGTTTTCTTTAGTTGGTTGAACTACTGGAGAAGAGTCAAAAGCAGGTTTATTCCCTTGATTTCAGAATTAGTAGATATTTAGTACTACTTGAAGAAAAAGGCTATAGAGTAAGACACTCTTATTTTTTTTAATCACATTTTCAGCATTAAGCTGTCAGGGTTCAAGTTTTCTCTTGAAAACAGAAATATCAACCAAAGGCAGATGCCTGGTATGGAGCACTTCTGCCTAAACAATAAGAATTTAGCAGAGTTGTTAATTGCTGGAATTTTATGATGCCAAGCCTTGAATGACCTTAATTATAGGCCATGCTGTCTGTAAAGTGTGTGAACTGTGTGTGTGACTGGGTGACATGCAGGATCCCTTCATTCCCTTTTTATTCACCTTCCTTTGTATTTTAATACCAGTCTGTTCTTCCAAAATGGTTTCCCTAAGGCCAGCTGGGGCCAGAATGATTTCAGCTGGGACTCCACATAGGTAATGTACAAAATGCTGATGTTTTAACAACATTTATAGTTTGTTCACATTGAGTAGGAGGGACCCTTCCTCTGGTGTAATCCACATTCCACCAGAACAGCATACTGGGACTGCTAATTTCCTCCGTTTGGAAATCATGAAGCTGTGTTAAAAAGCTTGGTAGTTTGACATGAAGGTGTCATTGGCCTGTTTGCAACTTTGGAATTATCTGGGATTTATCTGGAAATCTTAAATAGATTAGTATATTAATGTTGCCTACATTTTAAATGAAGACTGATAGCATTACCAAAAATGCAGAAGCTGGGACTTGAATAGAGACCTACCTTCAGCTTTAGGCCCTTTTTAAAAAAAGGTTGGCTGATATATCAGGCTGGATAGTGCTTTGGAGAAGGCCACTGACAACCAGAACATTTGCCAGGTAACCCTTACACATGCAGATTTTAACAAAAGGCATTTGGGATTAATGTCCTTTGAAAATGAAAGTTTATTTACTGACTAGAAAATTATTTTTAGGTAATTTAAATATTTAAGCCAAACTTTCTGCTGAAATTATTAAACACTACTGTTTAGACTCCCTTTTGTTGCATATTTAACATCTGTCAAATGAAGAATAAGGTGTTGCTTCAAAGCTGGTATTTTTTCACATTTAGGCAAAGTGACTTCAAATTGAAACCATGAGTGACTGAACTGTGCTTAAAATTGTGTGGGTTTTTTGGGCTATTTTTTAGCTCGTCTTTTTTAATTTAGTCAAGACTTCCATCTCTGTCACATAAGACACAAACCAGAGACTGAACACCTAATAAGTGAAATTTCTTACTCTCTCCATCTTCAAGCTGGAGTTCATAGGTGTTACAATCAGGAAAACTTGCAGTGATTCTGTGAAAGCCTTCCTGTTGAAGAGACCTTATTTTTAGTTATATTAATCAGGTATTGTAAAAATAATAAATTTTGGTTTCTCTTAGGAGGTGTAGAGAAAATAAGTTCCATTCTTAAATTTACACAGCTTGTGGCAGTGTTAAGAGATTGTAGAAGCCTATGAATGGTGGTGAATATCATTACAGGAAAAGCAAACTGTACCTCAAGCCTTATTTCCAGTCAGCCTTTCTTAGAAGCTCGATGTGTGTTTGCTAGTGGATTTAGCTGGAAATGCCCAAGCTGTTTGCCATCCCAATGGGCTGTGTGTCTGTTCCTGAGGCTGTGGTGTTGTGCTACAGTGCCTGATGGGATGTGCCCCCAGCCTCCACAGTTCATACCCTGCACCTTAACCTCCACTGCCTTTTGGCAGCAGTTCACGAGGTCAGTCTTCCATTTCCTAAATCTGCTTAGGGGAAATGGGGAACAGAATTGAAAGTAAAATATTCAGGGTCCCTTAAACAGAGTGAATAAGGGCATGATTTGTAAACTGTTACCCTTTCTTGCAATCAGCATGGAGGAAATCTAGTTGAGAGTAGGACTCTGTGGAATACCATTTTATTAATCCTCATTTAAGACTTGTGCTCTTGAAGAAAGCACTCCAAAGCTCAATTCCCACCACTGCTTAATGTCTCTTGCAGTTGAAATATAGTCATGGCATTTTTGTCAAGGATTTTTTTTCCCTCTTATTTCCCACAGTCAAGGAAACAACAGGGGAAACTGAGCAGATGTTGTCAAGGAAAGTGGCATCAAAACAATTTCGGGAGTTTGGATTTAATGAGGATCTCATTGATACTGACAAAAGTAAAACTGGAGCATTAGCATAGTTCCTTGAAGAGTTCAGCAAATCATTGAAGCTAAATGGCGTGACAAAGCATAAGTGACAATTAGGCTTTGCATCAAAAGTGCTGGCTGTTTGGTGGGTCAAATGACTGCCACGCTTCCTAATGCCGTGCAAAATGCAACAGTGGCATATCTGTAACGCTGGGACCTTTGGCCAATTCACTCTTGACGTCTGAATCGTTTTTCCCTCCTGCTTCTCAGGCTGAATTTAGAATGTGGGACCCGTGATATACAAAAGTCTTTATTTTAGAGATAATTGCCCTCTTGACGCTCATCAATAGTTTAGTGTCCAGTGGTGAACGCCTCAAGTGAACGAGCCTTTTTTTTTTTTTTTTTTTTTTTGGCAAGTCTTAAAAAAAAAAGAAACAAATAGAAAAACCTCCTTGTGCCTTGGAATTTTATCTTTCATTATTTGTTTTAAAACCCACTGAGACTTTGTTCAGTTGTAATTAACGGGCCTTCTTGCCTTGTATCTGTAAATATGATCACATTTCAGAAAATACATAGTTAAAGAGCTGTGTGTGATCTGGCATTGCATGTGTTATGCTTTCAGTAAGTTTTGGGGGGTTGTTGCAACCATTTTTTAAAAAAACCCTATGCATAGGTCTCTTGTCTGTTTTTTGTCTGATGCCCTTGGATAATAATGAAAGAAGCAGCAGTAGAGTTATGTGCATGAGATTGGCATCCTAGATCTATACAAAATTAAAACCACATGAGACTTTCCTGCACCACCATTTTTTCAGATATGAAATTTGTCACCAGGACAACTTCACTCGTGGTTCTAACATAATTAAATATTTTTACTGCCACTTTTCTAACATAGTTAAATGTTTTTACTGCCTTTTTTCTAATGTACTTCTATGTTTTTGGCAGTTTGCAAGCAGCTGTAGCTGAAGACAGTACCTGCACCTAGCTTTCACCATCACAAATGCTGACTTGTCTTGAGGCACCTTTTGCCAAGGTCACTTTAGTGGGAATTCTCCATTAATTTTTGAGAGTGCAAAGCATTAATAAGCTTGGAGGCTGCGGGGTGACTTGCTCCTCATAGCTGTTCCTTTAATTAAAAATCATTGCTACACATTCACTGAGGAAAAATGATAATCATAGGCCACAGCTCTTGCTGTGTGTTTACATCACCTAATTTGTGGCCTGAAAAAAAAAACCAACCCAACAAGACACAGGTGCAGGGATGGAGGGCCACTCCTGGAGGAAGGCCAGGTAAGACCTGGTCCCCTATCCTCCCTAGTGATGCATGTAGACAGCTCAGCAGGGTCAATGTGGTTCCCCAGGAGAGCATCCCCTGGGAAATGCTGACCCTAGTACCCCTCTGCAGCAGCCAGCTGCTTCCTGTGTGTAGTGCAGTCTTGGTGTTGGAAATGCAAGTGTGGAATGCTCCATGGACCACTGTGACTCAGCCTGTGGCAAGTGGAGGCCAGAAATGCTGCTGCTAGTGGCTATGACTTCATCTGTGTGTCAGAACTGGGCTTGAACTCCTGACACAGAAAGCCCCTGGGAACCTTCAAGAGCAGTGATAGTTTGTGCTGTACTTGCAGCTGGAGTCAGGGGAGTCCCAGAGATACCTGGTTTACTGCCTTTTCTGCTGCTTTTCTAATGATGGAAGACTGAAAAAATTCACCTTGTGATTAAAAACACTGACCTTGGAGAAGTTGAAAATGTAAGCCCTAAACCTCTGGAAGACAAGCAGGAGAAAATAATAGGTTTTTTTTTTGTTTTTTTTTTTTTTTGTTTTATTCTTGGGGGTTTTCTTAAGTCTCAAGAGTGTTTTGGAGCCTTTCTCAAAATAGCTGGCTGATGACTGAATGGTCAGGCTGAGCCCTTCTGAAAGTACTTGTCTCTGAAGTCAGACTTCAACTGACATGGTGATTAGTTTCACCACGAGCTATTGATAAGCACTGAAAATCATCCAGATGTCTTTAATCCTGTGTCTTGTCTCCTCTTGTATGTGCACACACAAAATCAAGTCCTTCATGTAGAGGGGCACCACCTGGGCTTTGCTGGATCTTTAAGTTCTTCATTACTTTTTGGCTCTTATTTTGTACAACTTGGCTGTACTGTGGCAGTGTGAGGGTGTTTGCTGACTCATCTTTAGAGCACAAACTTGAATGGTACTTTGGTTTTAGGATGAATGTTTTACCCTGCCTATCCTTGCTCCACAAGCAGTCAAAGCTGAAACAAATGTTGGCCTAAATAATTAATTTCATAAAGGCTTTTTTCACTGATAATCTAATAGAATTATTGTTTGCATAGGGGTGGAAACATTCTCTGTTGTGCTTGGTGCTGTGGTCTTTGTGTGGTATTCTCTGTGCTGCAGTGAAATGGTGTGTATGCTTCTGCTAAAGGACAAAACATAGCTAGGTGCCTCATGAAGGACTGTCCTCCCTGCCAAAACACAAGGGGTTTGTAAAAATATGCCACCTTTTTTTTCCTTCCATCAGTAGCCAAAGTCAGCTGTGCCAAAGAAAGGTCCTTTTTTAAAATTTTTTTTCAATACAACCCACACACCCACACCATGGAAGTTACAGTCATATTTTCCAGTAACCACAGAGCTGTGGGTGATGGCACGTGTGTTTTAAATAAAACGGGGAGGAGAACTGATGTAATGGTCTCTGGGTTATGGTTTGTTTTTTTTTTTCTTTCCATGTTGCTCCCATTCTTTCTCTTTTCTCCATCTGCTGCCTGCTATACAGGTTATTTTTGTTTTGTTTAAGATTAATTTTTTTTTCTTGCTGCAAACCACAGTGAGGGAACTGTTGAAGAAAGCAGCTCTGACACCTTGAGCTCAAGTACAGATGGATTGCTTTAAAGTCTTTAAAATTACAGGGTGGTGCACTGTACCAACTTCTATAATGTAAAGACTTTTTTCTCTTTTTTTCTCTAGAAGTGAATTAATTGTGATAATCTGATAGGGTATGTGAGAAATATCTTTTTTTATTTTCTACTGGCATGCTGAACTGCAACTGTCTGTTTCTTCAGTAAGATCACAAAATAGCTTTGGAAAAACCAGGTATTTCAGTTTAATAAACTGCAGAGAGACTTATTCTAGAATGACAAGTGAAACCTGTTATTCCTCTGCTGCTTTCGATGGTTAAATTAGTTCAATCCCTGGTCTGTTTACAAATACGTAGATTGTGCTTATATAAATTTTCACAGAGAATCTCTTGGAGGGGCTCAAAAGTTGGGTGTGTGTGAGTGTAAGAGAATAAGTAAATTTAATGCTGAATTCATCTTTGAGAAATGATTTTTGTGTGGGTACATGCCTCACTTGCAGACCTGCTACTGCTGTACCAGTGCAGCATCTCTGCTCTCCAGCCCTGCTCAGGAGGCTCCAAGGAATGGGTGCCAGTCCCCTCTGAGAGCACTGGATAAATGCTCCTCCCTAAATAGGATTTCTGAGGTTTATTATGCACTTGTGGACAGGACACCAGCTCAGCTGCTCTCCCTTAGCAAGTGGGAGGTGCTTTCAGTTGAGCTGGAGGAGCTGAAGGGTTAAACTTGTGCCATTCTGGTGTCAAGGTTAAGCCTGAGCCCTGAAGGTGAGGATAGCTCAAGTTGCCTTGTACTTGCTTGTGGGCAAAGAGCACAGGCAGACTCTGCCTGAATGGATGATCTGGCCTGTAATTCATTAAGCTAGAAGCACCTGGTTTGTGTCTGTGCCCCTGGCCACTCCTGACAATGGCACTTAAAGCCACAGTCCCATTTTCAAAATGACCTGAGGACAGGGAGCCATCTCTGTTGGAGCTGGTCTAACTGGGGGCTGGTGTGGCTGTTCCCCAGTCACTCCTTCCCACCTTGCCCCAGGACCATGCGTGGAGCTGATGTAGCAGAAAGCCAACTGCTTTTTTTTAAAAAAATTATCTCTTTTTTTACTTTTTTCAAATTTTGTTAATTAATTTTCTGATAGCAGGGGTGCTTGGCACAGCTTTGTGCCTTCCAGGGAGCAGGAGCACCACAGGGGTGTAAGCCAATTTGAGATGTGGCTGCACAGCAGTTTAATCTGGTCTAAATTGTGTCAGACAGGCAGGGTAAATAAACCATTACTGCAGGGGAGGCAGGGAGAGATTCATCTTGCTTAAGCTGCTGTGAGCAAGAGACAGCTGAGGGAATGCAGAGAGGCAGCGCTGATTCACAGGTCTCTGCTGCAACGTGAAAAATGCTCCGAGGAGATGTCAGAACCAAAGGTCCTGTGCTGTGAGAAGGAACAGATCTCTCTTGGATGGTGCTGAAATGTGCTGGTTTTGACAGCAGATAGAGTGAGTCAAGGCAGGAAAAGAAAATGCTGAATAAGCCAGGTTAGCAAAGTTTTGACGTAACTGTGGTGCCAATGTTTTTTTTTTTTTTCCTCTCTCTCCAAAAGCTTGTCCCTAGAAAGAACTGAAATACTAGGTACAGGTCCTTAATCTTATGGTTTAAGATCAACATGAACAGCAATGCAAACTAAGATGATGTTTAATGCTAAACCATTGGAACACTTGCTTTGTTTAATTTTATTTTTTTTTTAATTTTTTCTTTTTATTTTTCCACGGCAGGGAAAAATCTAGAATTGTGTGGTCTGGAGAGGAAAAGAAAAATAAAGAAAGCTTTGTTTGGAAAAGAAAAAAAAAGAGCTAGTCTACTTGGGCTTTAATCTGTTATTAATTTTTAAAATTCATCTTTGTTTTTTGTTTGTTTTTTATTTTTTGCCCATATGGTGGGAAAGTCTGCTATGCTATAGGGAATAGACTAAGATTAGATCTTTTTGGATGTCTATGTTGTGTTAATATTAAATACTACACCTTCAAGAGAAGAGCAGACCTGTTTTCCCTGACCACTGGTAAGCACACTTTATATTTCCCATGTAGGTTTTAGAGTCTTCCATAAGAAAACCAGAGTTATAGTATATTTATGTGAAATTTTGTGAATTTTCACATCTATTTGTGTGAAAATAAGTACATTTATTAGTCAGAGAAGTAGGAGGAACTAATTTCAAAAAGATATCTTTGCTGCTTTCAGGGAGTAGAAGTTGTACTGTTCAGCCCAAAGGAAATGCCAGGAAAGCAAGTGTTTTTGCAGCCTTTTAAAATAATCCTTAGTACTTTCTTTGTCAGAGTCAACAGCATCCACTACGTGCAGGGCAGGAGCTCGGGAGGTGATGCTGTGTGGGGAATTTGGCATGAGCTTGTGCACAGGAACTCCTCAGGCTTGGCAGTTATATACCACATTTTGATAAGAGCAGAAGAGTGTGCCTGTAAAACATGAAACTGAGACCAAAGCACTGCCCTATCAGTACAGCTCAAACCCCAGCAGTTTATGACTGTTAGCAGCACTACTTTGCCCTGCTCAGTGTGTGCTTCAAATGTTAGTCAGACCTGACAGCAGGCTTGCAGGTCAGTGTAATATTTCTGCAGTGTAAATGCTGTTTATAAAAAGTTATGACTGCAATTTATTTACTAGAGGGTGGGGAAGGGGAGCAGATGAAGAGGCAATCACTTCATCCTGCTGAAGTCAATAACCAAACTGGAGTAAAGTCCAGGTGCTCCTGAATCTACTACTTCCACTAGGTTTTCCATTAAGCTGTATTTATTTAGCGTGGCTGTGATGTTATTTTTTTTATAACTGCACCTCCTCAAGAGGCAGACATGGAAGCCATGTGACTATTTCAGCAGAGGGAAGATTCCTACTCCTCTGTCCTGATTCCAAGAAGAAAGGTCCTGCTACCATAAATTGGGCTTGCAACTTTATAAATAAATAAAAATTAGTCACATATCCTTTTTATGGGCCAGAAAACTCACTTTTTTCTCTTGTAATACTGAATGAGAAATGTTGAGAATAGTGAAAGCAGGAGTCGATTGTTATTTTGCCTCTGTTTCTTTGTTTTGATACAGCCGAAGATCAGTTTGGAGCTCTGTGTTTTTGGGGTGTTTTTTTTTGGTTCCCTAAGAGATAGAACATGCATTTCAACAGCCTCAAGACTTACAGAGTGCATAGATTATGCTCTGGCTTATCTTCCCCAGCGCAAACTGCAGCAAACTACTCACTGAGACAGTGCAAAGTTATAGCAGTAATGCACACATGCCAACAGTGGGGTCACACAAAACACACACAAGCTTTGGGTGTGCTGGGGACTTCATGAACCTCTCTTTGAAATCAGCCAAAATACACTAGAAAGGAAAATAAATGCATGCAAGCAGAATAATTTTGATCTGGGAATGAATGTGATTTACAGCATTAAAAACCATGTCTTTGTCCCTAAGCCTACTTAATGTTGGGCAGATTGGTTTAGTGACCACAATAAGCATTAACATATTTCCTGTAGAAAAGAACGTTGTGTGCAATAAATACATACTAATATATACTAGGCTATACAAAAAAACTGAGTTAGTTAACAAATGCTTTCTGTCAATCTATGGATAATACTTGTGCTGACAGGCAGAGAGAAGACTTAGCCATCATTTCGACAAGATGAATCCCAAGCTCTATTTCTTGCAAAATATTCTTTTATAGGCTTAGTAGTCTTTGTTTAGTTAAGCACATGTAGAGAGAAAAAAGAAAACCTTTTTTTTTCCCTTCCAATCTTGTCAATAACAACTCATTGTCCTGTTGTTTGTTATACCTGGCTTTGTGTGATAGCCTCTAGCCCTAGCTTGCCTCAACAGGAAAAAATAAAAAGTTTGTGTGCATGTGTATGGATGAGAAGTCTTGCTGCAGACTGAATCCAAATAAAGAAAAATACTTTTGAGGTGAGGTTTGGACAAGCTGTCATCTATAAATGCTGTCCTCATGGTCTGATTCTGGTCTCATTCCTCTTTAACTTAAAACAAACTCCAATAAAGCCAATAGTGGCTGCTGCAAGCTGCTCTGAGGCTAGGCAGAAACACCATGATATTAACTGTAAACAAACATTGTAATGCTTCTGCAGATTTCAGAAAGTGTCCTTCTCATATTTTAGTGGCATTGTTGTATTTGGGGTGGTTTAAGATGCAAGGGCTAATCTACTCAGAAAAGAAATTCCATTTTGCCATTTGCAATTTAATGGAGTACAAAGAGACAGGGAAAGCACTCTACATAAATACAGATGTCTCCACTTCTGAGGCTTTTCTGTGTTCCTGCTACTTAAATGGGGATCAAGAATGATATTGTTCTGTGGGCTTGCTCTTTGTTTACAATACCCTCTTTGAAACTAGATGTCAAAATAGGTTTCCTGGATTGGTTATTGAATTCTGCAGGCTAACACTCCTCTGTGAGCCCTGGGAACCTTCAGCCTTTTCCTTAAAAATAGTTCAAGTTTTGAGATTTTAAAAGCAGCTGTATTTTGCCACCAAGTGGAAAGGGCTTGTTTTTCTGCTTTAAATTTCAAGTATAGTCTTTGGACCAGGGCACAAAAGCCTCAGTACAACTCTGCCTGTACTGGTAGAATTTTATCTGTCCTTTGTGTGGCCATAAATGACCAAAACACAGGGATGAGCAAATTTGGCCCAAAGGTTTTATGGATTCCTGAGCTTGTGGCACTGCAATATTGTACAGTTAATGCAAATTGTCAAGGATGACAGTTTAACCTCCTAAACATATACACAGAGACCCTCTTGTTCTTCCTCAAGCTGTGCCATGTAACTCAGCCTCAGCCAGGCACTGCACAACATCATATGCTGTCTTTTCCAGGGCATCCTTGCTAAACCTCTACTTTCCCTTAAAGGGTATTTAAACAGACCAACTCTCTTGCCAAACTCTTCTCCTCAGGGTAAGGAGAGTGCCCCCCAGAACATTTGCCAAGGTAAATGGAGCAAATAGGTTCAGTTTTAGTGTTACTGAATTTGAGGCTGTTCTTGATGAGTTGTACATAGGGATGTGGGCATTTCCATGTGTGCTGTGTCATACACAGCTTACTGTATATGAGAGATGGCTTAATGACAGACTTGTAGCCTTTGCTCCAAATGTTGTGGTTATCTATTTTTTTGTTTCATTTTAGTCAGACCCCTGAAGTAATTAGCACACCCTGTGGGTTTTTTTTTGTGTGGTTTCTATCTGAATACCCATGAAGGAGTTAATTAACTTGTTTGCAGTATCTCATTAATTCATTTTTGGCTGTGAACTTAATTGCTCCTTTATTACTGATGAGTAAAATAGCTTTAGGCTCCCAATTAAAATGGACTTTGATGGATGTATAAGAGCTGGGCTTTCAGCTTGTTGAATGGGCAGTGGAATTGCCATTCTGCATTGCATTGCCAGCCAGGCTCCTTCATGGCAGCACGTCCCAGGGACAAGTTCCTCCCAGTTACAAACGTGGTATCAGAGTTGAAGCCATTAACCTCTTCAATGGAAGGGAAATAAAATGGGTGTTAGTGCCTGTAAACTTCTGAGGGCAGATGAAACTCAAAAAACAGATGGACCCACTTTAAAAAAAGGCTATTACTGAGGTGGCAGCTGAGCATAAACTGTAGCTCCCTCCATTATGACATGGCCACTCTACTGAACTCAGATTCCCACTGATGAAGGTCTGGATTTCACCCTGTGGGCATCCTTAGTTTTACTGGAGGGCAGAAGCTGCTCTCGGATGTTTGAGGGCATATCAACTGTTTGTTCTTGAAATAGTTTTTCTTCCTCCTGGTACATATTTGATAAGCTGGGGTGCACAAACGTCAAATTGCTTTTCTGGGCTTAGATTTTTTTCTAGAACAGTAGTACTTTCTTTTTGATATATTTTGAGACTACTGGATGTCAAGCATTGTAGAAGAACCAGGAATATTGGTGTTATGAAGAGAAATAGCCATATTAATTTTAAAAAGAAAAAGAAAAAAGCTACAAATCTGTCTCTCACTCCTCCCACCCATCCTCTCTCTATGATTCAATGTGAAGAACACACAATTTATATTCCCAGTGGTGACTGGCTTGGACCCAATGACCTTTGCAAAAAATCCCTTGCCTGCATGGAAAATGCAGTTAAACAATGTAAGCGTGCTTACTTGTAGGCATGTATATTTCTTAACACAATAGGGTCCTGAGACCAAATGAAGTCTCTGGATTCTTCTGCAAGAAATGTTCCCACAGGGGAGCTATTATGATACTCCCTCTGCTGGATCTCATTCCGCCTCCAAATTTTCCTTAGGAGACCTCACTTGGCCATTGATCCACAGAGAGCAAAATCACCATGTCTTGTTTGCTCGTGTGAAGAGTCAGAACAGCCCAAGGGGTGAAGACTCTTGTCACTTTGAATAGAAAGGGACCAAAATTGTCAAGAAAGAGACATCTACTTTAGGGTAAGATGATTGCAGATGGCAAGTGGAGGAGCAAAGTCAAGCACTACAGACTTTCATAACTTTAATGGAAAATCTACTCAAAAGCTGTTTGAAATGCTTTGGTCACAATTAATTTTCCTAAGAAGGAGACACCATCAACCAGTGGTTTCTTTTCTACCAAAGGATCTAGAACTTCATAAGTTAAATTCCAGATTGGTTTAATACTGTAGCAGCTTATTTGCTTCACTCATAAAAATCTGAACTCTTTCTGACTTTTCCTTAATGATGGCTTTTGGGAAGAATTTGTTTCCTGGAATAGTGAAGGAGGAAAATCCTGTTTGCTTTAGAAATAGTTTCTTTTTATGCTTTGCTCTAATCAGGGGGTCACAAGATGACCAGAGCTGATGACACACAAATTACGAAACAAAATGATGATGGAACACAAATTTAAACCAAATTAAAAAAAAAAAAAAAGAAAATAGAAATGCTGACAAGCTTGTGGCAGTAAAGTCTGCTAACAATTTACCAATTTACTCTGGAATTCTCTATGAAAATTTCAATTATTGTGCAACATATGAGATCTGGCTATGACTATGCTTTTTCCAAAGGCCAGAATGAGAGAAAAACAGAAACTTCCTTAGATGATAATATGGCACCTCTGTCCCTGTTTCAGCTGATTGCTTAAACACATGCTTAATAAATATGTTTAAGAGTCTGCTGACCTAAGCTTTGCTTTCCTACCAACTTTAACCCCAGAGTTACTGAAGTTCATTATTGGTATTGCAGTCCAGTAGGACAATTGTTTTTCCTTCTCAGGAGTAACTTGTCTTGCTGCTTCAGGTGGTGTCCCCCTTGGCAGAAAAGGGGAGAATGTACCTTGGAAGGAAGACAGATGATGCTTGTGGTGAAGGACCCAAATTGTAAAGTTAAGCTTTTAATTTTATAAAATGGGAGCTGAAGCAACAGGATGAGAGGAGAAGGGAAAGGAGTTAAGGCAGCTCACATGGGTGCAGGCAGGCAAAGGACACAGCTCTGGGTGAGCCTGATCCTGCCTGTGGCTGCTCGCTGCCTCTGGCTCCTCCTGAGGATGGAGCAGTCCTGAATTTGCACGTTGTTGTGCTGGGTGCTGCTGAAAGGATCTACTGCTCATGGGAAGCTCAGTTTCTGGCAGGAGCTGCTTTGCCCTGATTCTGGCAACTCTCTCTGGGCTGTCATCATTACCCCAGTGCCTGCACACAGACTGGGAGTGAGTGGAATGGAGGATGGTTCTATTTCTGGTGCCTTGGCTCCTGTTTCTTTGCAGGCACTGGCTTACAGGAAGGAATCTCATTAAAAGTATCTTTCCATGAGGAAGGTTTCTTCTGGCTTGGTCTGCAGTGGAATTATACAGTGGTACCCAGACCTGTAAGTGCCTGGCTGGTCTGTGGTGATGGACAAATGTAACCACATACTTTTGGATGTGCTATTCAGGAATCTGGAGAATAAAGATAGCTGTGAAGCTGCCAACCAAAATCTAACCCAACTGTGCTTGCCAGCTTGGACTCCACTCTTTATCAAACAAGGCTCATGATTACTGGAGTAACAAAGCTGATTTACAGTGGTGGTGGAAGGGAGAGATGGTAAAAAAAGTTGTCACACTTTTTGTTTAAACTTGTATTTGGGCTTTTTCTGGGTTGTGTTTGTTGATAACTTAGTGAAGTATCTTTAGGCCTGATTATTTTTGTGAGGCATTACCTAATTTATTTTTTTTCTTCTGCTGTATGAATTCCACTGTGTTCAGGGAAAGTGACTTTTCTTGTAGTTCCTGCCCACCTTTTGGTGGAAACATCAGTCCCATCTTGGTATTCCCAGTCATGTGCCTCTCCAGCTGTATCTGATGTGTCCTTGCTGCCTTCTTTCTCTGCTCTTGTGGTATTTTTTTGCTGCTTATCTCTTACACACATGCAGCTCCAAGCAATAGCTCTCAAACCCCCCAGAAACACCCTGAGACACTCAGCACAGCTCTGCTCCTATTCCAGCCCTGCACATGGCCTCTGCTTTGGGTGGTGACTGCTCTAGTTTAGATTATCTGTCTCATAAAGTAGTTTCAATGCTGTTTTTACACTGCCCCTGAACAGGAGAAGGTTGTTGCACCCATCAGATTAACAGCATTGCCAGTGACCACCTCATCAGAGGGGCTTCAGGGGAGTCCAGCAGAATGACAAGGCCAGACTGTGGTGAAATTAAGGAATATAACCCATGGAGTGTAGGATATTAGCTGACATGGTTGTAGTCTTGTTTTAAAGCTTTTATGCAGCTTTTTAGACTTGAGTATCACCACTGCTTAAATTTGCACATGGGTATAGACAGTGTCCATGTAACCTACCCTCATGCTTACCTCAGACATCTACAGCCTCCTCCAATTTATGGGGCTTTGGTACAAGTCCTCACAAGGTCTGAGGACTGCCAAGAGGCTAGTGGATTATCTAGGCTGGCCTAAATTCCACTGCAGTTAATGGCAATCTATCCATGGGCTTGTCTAAGCACAAAGATTATCCTTTCAAAGAAAAAGGCAGTAAAGAGACAGAATGGAAGTTCAGTAAAAAACATCTGAAGATGTTTGTCACAGCAAAAATGTCAAGTGATATTTTTAGTTTGCAAAGAAAGGGGAAGGAATGCAATATTATAACTTTTAGGAAAGTTGTTGGTTGTACTGTGAGAGAATTCTCTCACTTTATGGTAATGTCATTTAATTGATTTTGAAAAGTGGTATACCTTTGCTAATCTGAACAGATTTTGAGACACTGGGATATATTGTTGTTTCGTATAAATTGGTGTAGCTTTGTGTAGGAGCTACACACTTAGTGGCAGGTAAAAATCTGTAGTTTTTTGTCTTTTGGGGGAAAATTCCAACAACTGTAATTCAAAAAGTCATGTTTTCTATATTGTGTAAGCAGCAGGCTTAATACTACCCTTAAACCAGTATAAAAATTCCTAATTGCTACTCTGATAGGAGACATTTGACTTCTATGCTGCACCAGAGAATGCAGTTCTCACCATGCTGTGGTGAAGTTATTCAGTTTGGTGTGTACAGCATGACAGGGCTTGCTGCCCAAACAGCTTTGGAAAATGTGATGTTTCCCCTGTGTCTCACTCTTGTGACTTCTGTGTTAGTACTGCACAGTTGAAAATCTGGTAATAGATGCATTTAGTGTTAGCATCAGCACTGGGAGGTTTTAAAACCATCACACTTGGAGGAGCTGGGAGCTCCTTAGTTTCTATTTTACACCTTGCTGCTATCACAGAAAGGAGAGTGGCTGTTTGGAAAGCTGAGAGCTGTGTCCTGGCCAAACCCTTTACAGAAGAGCCATTTTCCTCCCCAGATGTTTGATTGTGGTAGTGTTGCTGATGTTCCAAAGACAGCCTGGAAAACTGCTGCTTTTAGCTGTCAGAAAGGACCAGTCTTTGTAAATTTAATTCTGAATTCACTTAGTCCTGGGAAACTGAGAGGCAAATGTTAATTGATTCAGATCTTTAATCTTGGTCAGTTATCCCTCATTTTCCCATCTGAAATCCAGAAATGTTATTTAGAATGCAAAGACCTGCAGTGAAATGGGAAATAAGCTATAGCTGGGAAAATATTTTCTAACTAGATAACAACAGTCAAGAAAGTCCTGTGTGCTGGAGCATTTAGCTCAATTAAACAAGGTTTTTTCCCTGATAATGAATATGCTTTTTCTTGTTTTACATATTTAATTAAATCATGATGGAGAATATTAAATACATGATATTTCAGAAATTTATCCTCTTTTGCTGACAGTCCTGGAGCCTCTTTTGTCTTTCAATAAGTTTGCCTCTGACTAAATGTTTCTGATTACTTGGAACTGAAGATTAATTGCTGTATTCAGCTCTACCCAACCATGCAAATGTTTCTGGGAAGCTGACTGTAAACTGGGCCATAAGCAACCAGAGTCCCATAGATTATGTCCCAGGGCCAGCTGCTAGGATATTAGAATATGTTCTGTTTTGTTGAGAGATAGCACAATCTCTTTCCTGAATTTGCAAAAAAATACCTGAGGAAAAATCACTGGTGAGAAAGCTCTAGGGAGACTGAGTCAAAGCCAGAAAAAACTCTGGATGGGAGATAAAGTTGTAATTATGGAAACTTCTGCTTGCCTGATGCCTAAGCTCTTGGGATCCCCAGGCAGGTGGAGCTCTGTTGTTCACATGTGTCTGCCCAGATGTTCCTTGGTCTCAGTGTGGCAGCTGGGTGCTTGGCACATGTGTGCTGCCCTGGCCCTGTGGTGGGTGCCCTGCCTGCAATGTGTGCAGTGCTTTGGTGGCTGCTGCTGCTGCTTTTGGAACATGATGGAGGGAGAGGGGCAATGTCCCCTTTAGGAGAACACTCAGTGCCTACAGCATTTGTCCCCATTTCTCATCTAATCTGATTTCAGGGGGAAAGATACTGGGTGTCACTTCTGATCCAGGAAGGATCCTGCTGCAGGATTGCTTGGGAAGGGGACAGGAACCCTTCCCCTGCATACCTTAGCCATGGGGGCTGACAGGGTGTCTCAGCCTGCTCTTTCCCTGGCCTAGTGAATGTTGTCTTATGCAAGGCACTATGGTTTAATTTGGAAGGAAAGACATATAAATCTCTTCTCTCCTTTCAAACAGGCTCCAGGCTGGGCACACAGGGTAGAAGACAGAGGACTGAAGTCTCTGACCTTGCATTTCCTGTTTCTATGTGGTCTTCAACCACTTCTTTATGTTATCTATCACAGAAACTATAGATGGCTCTGCATTAGCAGGAAAGATGAAGTCCAGGGCAAAAGATTTTTTTGAGCAAAAGATGTAGTTTGGTACCTTCAGGGTGTGGTTTATTGACACCAAGTCCAATGGCACATGGAAAATCCCCACCTGCCCTCTGCCCTTGCTTGTTAAGGGGTGTGCCAGCATCAGCCAGAGCTGCTGGCATGTGGCAGCTACAAACTGGGGTGTCAGATGCCATTTGTTCAATGGTCCCAGGGGCACAGGGCTTGACAGTTCACTTTGACACCAAAACCCAGTTTTTTAATATAAACAAAAAAAAATCAATCATCCTTTTTCCTCACTGATGGGTGAATTGATGGCAGCTTTTTAATTTCACCCAAGTCTGCAGCTGATGTTTTACCCCATGGAAAGCAAGAGAAACTCTCTGCCTCAAGAAGGTGCTGGTGGAGGTGTTTTCAGATTCAGGGCTTCTTGCCAATGATTGCCCTGGATCTCCCATGTCAGGGCTGCTCTTGGCAAGCCTGCCTTGAGTTGTGAATGTCACTTGCTGTTCCTGTGCTGCTGCTTGGCCCCGTGCAACGGGTACACCACACAACCATAACCTCTTCCTCTGGCAAACAGTGGTAAAAATATTGCAAGGGCCAACTGTGGTTTATTTTTTCCCTCTTTCTTCTGAAGACTTTCTTTAAATACCTGTAAGTTGCACAGAAATGGTACACCACAGTGTATGTCTGCAGTCTAGAATGCCTCTGAGGGGATGGATTTAGCAAGCCTGGCACAGGTCCCTTGGTGTGCTTGAGGAAAAGAGGACATTAAGAAAGGTCATGGGGAGTGGTAGAAGTTGCTGTCTCAGCTGCCTCTTGCTGCTTTTCCACTGAAGATTTCAGCCTGGTAAAGGTGGAGATGGGATGAGATGAGTGCATACATCTCAAGTGCTTGGGTGAGCTATTGTGGCTCAGGCAGATTTTGTCAGGGGATTATGCCAGAGGGTTCCTCAGTGGTGACACAGCTGTGTCAGTCCAGTGGCTTTTCACCACTGAAAGGGATGTCCCTCCTCTTCCCTCCCACCCTGCAGTTGTGGTCTTTCCTCCTTGCAGTGGGATTAGCACCTGTTAGGTTAACACGATGAGCAAAAAAAATAATATTAGTTTTTAGGCAGCTGAGTTACACAGTTGGGTTTGTTTGTGTTTTGGTAGGGTTTCTGTTTGTTTGTTTGTTTTTTTGGTGTTCCCCCCACTCCAGGTTTAGTGAGCTGGGCTGGCTCTGGGGGCTGACAAGCTGGGCAGCCTGTGCAGAGGTGGTGGGATTGGTGAGGAGGAAGGGCTGTCCCTTTAGTCAACAGTGGCTGTTAGACCAAGCTCAGCTGCGGTGGCAACCACAGCCTAATTAAACAGCAAGGGCTGTGACATGCTCAGCATTTTCCCCTTCTCTGAATACCACAGAGCTTAGACTGAGCAGCACATTTGCAATGCCAGGAAGAAATCTACCTCTGTGCACAGATGAAAACCTTCTAATTATCTCTTATTTTTATGTAACACCTTTTATAATTTCTTTGCTGTATATTTTTCCTTTTTCCCCATATTTTTGTTGCCACAGAGCGGAAGAGAAAAAATACCCTGTCAAGCAAAAATGTTATGCTTTTTGACTAATGCAACTAAATTAATATAGTATTTTTGTCTGGTTAGTAAAACAAGACTTTCACATATTAGAAGAGCTGGTGAAGATTGTGAGTTCAGATGGCTATTTTTGCCAGTAAATAAACCCACATCAGTAATGTGAAGCCACTTCAGTTCCTGCCGGTCAGAAAAATGGAAAACCATTCCTTGAATTTCCAGCTGTTTGTGTAAATAATTCCTTTTGCCCTACAATGAGAATTAGGGGATCTGCTCAGACGTTCCTGGTGGTTTCCCTGAAGGACATGAGGGGGCTGGACTCGCCTTTGCATACGCAAAGGGCAATAAAACCAGCAGCCAAGTGGTCAGAGAGGTCCCCATAAACATATCAAAGTTTAGTGCTCAGTTTGCATAGCTGGCCTCCTACGTCTGGAGGAGATGGGTTTGAGCTGTGCTGCCAGACTTGGAAGCAAGGCAGGCACTAATGCAAACTTGCTTTTCCAGAGCTGCTGAGAGGGGGAAGGAAGGGGACCAGAAAATGGGTAGCATTTCAAACGTTGGCTGATGGGTGTTTGGTATGTGAATGTGTATCAGCACACACAGAAAAGGGAATTGGTTTGTTTCTTTT
Source organism: Erithacus rubecula (assembly GCF_903797595.1). Lineage (NCBI taxonomy): Eukaryota > Metazoa > Chordata > Aves > Passeriformes > Muscicapidae > Erithacus > Erithacus rubecula. Next base: position 85,324,730 of record NC_136685.1, read on the forward strand.
TTTGTTTCTTTTTTTTCCTTTCTGCAATGCTGTCACTTCACAGAGAGCACCAGGGCCTCAAACAAGCAACAGCTTCTGCCATTGATGCCTATAATAGGACTGTGCTGGTAATAAATTACAGCAATGAGCTTGTTAGCAGAGTGCAGGCTTTAAACACTGGCTTGGTTACCGTAGCTATAGCTCCAGATCATCAAAGTGCTCGAGGCAACCCAATGCCTGTGACAAGAGAGTGTCCCTAACCCAGCCTCTGCCAGGGGAAGGGCAAGGAGTTCCATCTCCTGGCCTTACAGGAGTGTCAGTAAAAGGACTCAGCAACACTCAGCACAGCTCTGCTGCTGAGATAAGTAGTGACAGCATTTTTGCTTTCTTTTATTCACTCTTTTTTTTCTGTATTATTTGACCTTCTCTTGAGGTGTGTACTGAGTAGTTGCATATAGGAAAACCTGCCTCAACCTATTCTGCAGGCAGAGAACAGCTTATCTTCAGTCTTCCATGAAAAGACTTAGATGAAAGAGAAGATGAGAGCTTGTTTCACTCAATAGCAATCAAAGTAACATAATATGTATTTGCTTTTCTCAATTACAGGCCTGAAATGGGAGGCTCTAGGGGAAACATTTTTTCTTTATTTCTTTTTTTTTTCTCTGACAACCTTATCATTTTAATGCTGCCTGCTATTTATGCATGAAGGAAGGGAAAAGAGATAATGACAGCATGAAGCATTATGGCCCAGGCTTAGAGCAACAAAAGGTGAGGAAACTCAGCAGCAGGTCCAGAGCTGCAGGCCAGGAGGAGGAGGAGGAGGCAGAGGAAGCAGTAGCTCATGGCTGCAGCCAAGGGCTCCTTGGCTGGTGACTGTCAGTGTGTGCACTCAGTGATCAGGTCTGGTGCTCTCACTCCAGCCCTGTCTGCTGCACCTCTTGGCTGAGCTTGGAGAGATATGTCTGACCATCTGTGTGCTTAATTAGTTTCCTTTTCTCATGTAGGAGCTAGTCCAAGCTCCAGTAAAGTCAGAAGAACCATGTTTACTTAATGGATTATGGCATTTAGGGCCAGGATATTTTTTTTCACAAATATTTTACAATTTGGGTGGTGGGCAGGTGGCCAGTTCAGCATCCTTTCCTTGCAATTAATTTTGGTCAGTAAAAAAATAGTTCTTTTTAGAAATTATCTTTTTTAAAAAACCAGAATGCATGTTTTTGCAAAAGTATGATTACTTTTTTAGAAAATTTTTGATCATTGAATGAAAAAAACAGATATTTTTTTTGTTTATATTTCTATTTTATTATTTTGTCCTGTCTCCCTCTTAAAAAGCCAAAAGGGAAGGAATAAAAGAAGCAATTACAAACTTTTTTTTCAGTAAGAGGTTTTTAAAATTGAATGTCTTGAAAGTCTCAAAGGAGAAAAACCATCAGTTTATATAATGTCACCAACTTCTCCTCTCTGACTTAAGCAGAATTCATGGGAATTCTAGGTAGTCATGCAGGAGGAGGAAAAATCATAGAATGGCTTGGATTGGAAAGGTCACCTAGTCCAACCTCCCTGAAGTGAACAGAGACCTCAATTAGATTGGGTTGCTCAAAGCCCTGTCTGGCCTGATTGTGAATGTTTCCAGGAATGGGGCATCTGCCATCTCTCTGGGCAACCTGTTTCACAATTTTACAACCCTCACTGTAAAAGAATTCTAGTCTGAGTCTACCCATTTGTAGTTTAAGAACATTAACCTGTGCTCTGTTGCAACAGGCTGCTAAAATGCTCCTATCATTTTTGTTAGCCACCTTTATGTACTGGAAGGCTGCAATAAGGACACCCCAGAGCCCTCTCTTCTCCATGCTGATCAACCCCAACTCTCTCTGTCTTCATAGGAGAGGTGCTCCAGCCCTCTGATCATCTCTGTGGTCCTTCCCTGGACTGTCTCTAACAGGTCCATGTCCCTGCTGTGCTGGGCCCCCAGAGCTGGGTGCAGGGTTCCAGGTGGGTCTCACCAGGCAGAGCAGAGGGGCAGAATCCCCTCCCTGCCCTGCTGCCCACACTGCTCTGGATGCAGCCCAGGACACATTTGGCTCTCTGGGCTGGGAGTGCACATTTCCAGCTCATGTCCAGCCTCTTATCCACCAGCACCCCCAAGTCCTTCTCCCCCGGGCTGCTCTCAGCCAGTTCATTCCCATGGATTCATACAGGGGGGTTTCCCCAATCAAGGTGCAGCTGCACCTTGCTCTTGGCCTCGTTAAACCCAATGACATTTCCATGGCTTGTTCTTGTCCCTCTGGATGACATCCCATCCCTCAGGAATGCTGACAGCATGCAAGGGAGTTTGGTTTGTTCAAATCTCCAATTAATTTGAAATCTGTGGGGCAAAAATGTTTTCAGTTTTTTTTATCATCCATCCCCAATTCAGCAGGTCACTGTCCATAGGGCAGCTCAGAACTGGAGGGTTCCTGCAGTCAGAGTTGCAGTGCTTCAGGGAGTGAGGCTGATGTGTCAGTGAGCACATACAAAGATGTTAAAGAAGGCTACAGGTACATATCAAGGTCTCATTCACTCCTCAAATCACTAGCCTGTCTTGTATATTCAAGCTTCCGGTTTTCCGTTTAAACCAATATTTATACAGAATGAAAATATTCACACTATAAAAATTTTAGTATATAAACCTCAGTATCCTCCTAGTTATTCAGTCAGCTGTTTGGATGTGTGTACTGACAGGGACAGTATGAAGGAACAGTGGCTCAAGTGTGTTTTAGTGTGAAGGGTGTTTTTATCTGTGTTAGGAACTGTTCAGTAGGCAGCAAACCCTTAATAATAAATATTTTTTTAATCCAAATTTGTTTTATTTTTTTCTCATTTCCTTATTTTACAGCTTGCCCATCAGCTTCATGCCAGCCTTGGTCAGCCTCATCTGAGGGATAGGAGACAGTGAAAACTGTCCAGTTTCTGTGTGGATTTTTTTCTACTGCATGGCTTTGTTTATAGGATTAAAAAATTTATTTCTATAAAGAGCCCTTCTTTGCACAGAATATCTGACACTTTTAGTGGATTTACTCAGAAGCACCAAACAAGTTTTTAATGTGTTGCAAAAATGCAGCCACCTCTGAGGAAGAAGGTGTTATTTTTACAGCCTGGGACAAAGTGTAAGACAAAAATATCTGCCTGAACTCAGAGCATGGAGCACTGGGAGGTGAATTTCCAGCATGTGAAGTTTCTGAAAATAGAGAGTGTGTACAAAGTCTCTGAGTGTTACCTGAGAGATGGCATCTCCCTGATCCCTTTTTCCTAGTTATAAATTCAGATGTAGGTTTGGGAAACAGTATGCAGTCTGGGTCAGAAAGCAATGTTGTCCCTTGGTGGTTCCCTCTAAAATACTAACGAGACTGAAAATTATTGATCCTTTTGATGAGGTGTTTTGGAAAGGCTGGACATACAACTGCAGGCCCATGCCCAGCAAAGCACAATGAAATTTCAGTGTGTAGAAGGCTCTGCTAGTGCTGAGGTAATGAGGGACCCCACAGCTGTGTTACTCCAAGGTTTCTCATAGTAATTTTCCATGAAGCTATGGAAAAATATTTATCCTTCCTTCTATAAACATGTCTGTAAGAGATTTAAGGGAAGGCGTGCATGCAGACATACAGAGAAAAAGTCCCCTTACATAGCCATAAATAACAAAATATCTATGTTTTGATATTCTAGGAGGTTTCAAAAGAAGCTGTGTTTGCTGTCACCCACTCCATTTCAGTGTGTAATTAGACATGTGTGTAGCAGAGAGGTCTCAGGTTCTTGCCCCCTCTGTAGCAATCCATGTACTGCAAGGGCCATTTTCTGGGATAGTATAGATGAAACAACATGTACTTATTTCATGTTCTTCAGTAAGTCTGGGGTGTACACCATGGAAATTAATGCTTTTGAGTATGACCCACTTCTCTCTTTATTCCTTCCTTGCTCATGCATATCTGGATTTTTTGTCTCTCCTCCAAGGCATAGTTTTCCCTCAGTTCCTGCCTCCATGAAATCAGTGATATTCCATTGCAGCAAGGCCCTTTGTAATAGTGAGACTGGTGCTTTTATCTGCAGTGAAATCTCTCCAGCATGCACAGTGAGGTAGCAGGGAGAGCTGAGCACATGCACACCCTCAAATGGAAAGTTGTGTTTATGTGGTTGTGGTTATGGTCGGACAGTAACCAGCTTCGCATTCCTGGGCATACACAAGATATGTGTCTGAATTTTCTGAGGCTGCCAGTTCACTCAACATCATTTTAACAAAAGGTCTTTGATTAGGTCACAAAATGCAAGATAAGAAAGGACTCCTTTGACCAGGCACTGTTTCTCTTGTTGATTCATAGATAGGGAACCTAAAAGGATGGGCACAGATGACTTTTCTGTGGGAGGAAGAATCTGAATTATCTTTCTAAGTGGGGATAAACTAGCCATTACTGGATCAAATATTTCTCAAGCTCAATCAAGTAGGCAGTGATGTTATTTTTCTCTGCAATGGGTGGCTTTCCCTAAAAAACCAAAAACCCAAACAAACGAAATACACAAAAAAACTCATCCAGCGCTGCCCCCCTCGCCAAACACCAACCAAATCTGTCCTGTAGAGCCACTCAGCCCTATCAGTTTTGTGAAGAATCATGACACTTTGAAATTGATTCCTGCTCTGCAGTTGAAACATTTTTGAGATGCTCCCTTGCCATCATTTTCCCTCGGTTTTACATTCCAAGTTGTTTTCTATGTTTGAGACAGTGTCAAGGTGTTTCAGTGTCAAACATGTCATATTCTGACTTAGAACAGGAATAGTATTTCAATCAATAGATGAACTGGAGTCATGGTAGGACTCCTACCACACACACACACAGGCATGAACTAATTCAGGTATTCTGTGCTCATATTGTAGGTTATAATATAGGAACAAGAAAGAAGAAAGGTCATACAGCGGGATTTTAAATGACAATTCTCAAGTTTCCTCAATTAAATTTTACATACCTATTCCAATGAGGCTTTCCCTACCATTAGCTGAATTTTAACAAGAATTTGTGGTTTTATCAAATCAGGCTTTTGGAAAGCTATTCTGACTATGTTCTATTACTCATCTACTGGGTTTCTTTTCCTTTTGTGCTTTTGGAAAATGCTGGTCACAGGGTTTGGGGTTTTTTTTTTTGTTTGTTTGTTGGTTTAGTTTTTTTCCCCCCTTGTTTGATTTTGGGTTTCTTTTTGACTGAAATATCAAATATAGCAGTAGTAGTAGGATGCCACTAGGGGTGCTTGTCCTGATCCCGTGTTTAATTCCTGCCTGGAACTTCTAGCACTAGTATTATTAATGAGGACATCATGTGCTGCAAGCACATCCTGCTATGAATTGCTGTATTATGCAGGTCAAAGGGAATTGGCTGTTTCTGTAAGAGAATAATTATCTCTTCAATGTTATAAAGATATTGGTAAGGGAGCTCAGGTGGTGGAGTGCTATTGCAGCTGTTCTACTGATACTTTTTCCCAGTCCAAAGCTTCTTGTCCCTTTTTGATCTCAACATTATTTTTGTTTCAGCTTCCAGACACTGTTGTTTTTTCCCTATTACAGATCTACCTGTAAGAACTCCATGCCTCCTGATTTCCAACCTGAACCTTCTCTGGTGCCGCTTGAGACTGTCCTCTCTTCCTATGCTGGTTGCCTGGGAGAAGAGGCTGAACCCCACAAAGTGCATTCAGGCACTTATAAAAGGCAATAAGGTCTTTCCTGAGCCTCTTCTTCTCCAGGCTAAACATCCTCAGCTCCCTCAGCTGCTCCTCATAGGACTTACCCTATAGACCCTAGATTGAGCAGTCTTTGTTACTGCTGAACATGTTTTGTCACTTTCTAGTGTTACCTGCAATTTTTTTATACATATTTATTTCTTTGGATCATTAATATGTGTTGGAGTGTGTTAACCACAATGTGGCCAGCTGCAGGATTTCACCAGGAGAATCCTTTGTGGCTGAAGGCCACTGCACTGCACTGCCTGGTGTGAGCCTTCAGTGGGTTATGAGGAACTGCTGGTTTTAGTGGGACTCTGTAGGCAGAGTGAAATCATGGCCTTCTGTAAGACAGAATTCACATTGCCTCTTGCATATTTTACATATTTTGTCCAAAATCCTGCAGTGTCATTATTATGGGGCAAAACCTATATTCTGTCTTCCATAGAAATTCCCTTTTCTGCCAGAGTATGAAGACAATGCTTCTCTAGGATCATCATTCTCCCCTACAAATTCCCTTTGCCTGATATTTCTGGCTGAATAGAACTTGGCAGAGCTGGCTAGAGTTGATTCCAAGTTATGACATGTAACTAAGCTGGGGATCTTATTGCCACAAGGAATCAACAAACCTCAAGGCTTTAACAGGATACTGTAAAGAAAGAGAAGCTCATTTGTATGTGAGCAGATGAATAAGAACATCCATAATTATGTGAAGAAAGTACTGGCCTGTCATACACAAGACCTGCTTCTTTTTTTAGATTGCCATCACTTCTCTTTTATCCCTTACTGCTTTGCTTTTCTCTTCTCCTTCCTCTAGCATAACACAGTGCTTATGTTTAAATTTGTTCAACAGCTATATGATATCAAATGAAATTCCATCTGGTGCTCATTGTAATATAGAGAACTAGTGAATATCTGTGACCCATATATAAAATTAATTCAGAGGGAGGAGTTTTAAGAAAAGTAACCAAACTGTGTGTTGGTTAGCAGCAGAAGGTGAATGATTTAAGTAGGACAGTTGTAGTCATTCCTCTCTTCTTATGGGATTTACACCCATGTAACTGGGGAATGTGTTGAGCCCTGTGCCTTGCTGTCTGCTACTTCTAGTAGCCCTTCACTGTTATATTTGCTAAACCTTATTTAAATATTGACCCTGTCAAGCTGGGAAGAAACAGAAAAGAGAACTTTAAGAATGAGACAAAATATGATGTAATAATACTAAAATAAACATGGTGCAGGAAAGGCAGGAAAGTCAAGTTCAGTGAAAGCTGTAGAACGAGCTGAAAATCTTTGGGTGGAAGGTTTTTTCCAATGGAAAATGCTGATTCATCCAGTCCTTTGCGAAAGGTGTTAATTTCAAATAAACCTTATTTAGAAGGAGCGATTGAAAACCACTTCCATAACATTATGGTCTACCTTTGAAGGTTTGAAATTGCTGCAATTTCGTCTTTGATATTATTCAGGCTGTTTTGAAATTTTGATTAGCTGGGAATTTCAATTTCTGTTTCACTTTTGCTCTTTTAAATAATGGATTTGTTAATTAGCGGTGTTTGACTCCTTTCCTTTTTTTTTTTTTTTTAATAGAAATGCTGTTTTCTCCCACAAAGAAAAGAAAATAGGTTTTTCAAGTCAGTTATAAGGAGAGGGTGGTTGATGAAGGGAAAAGTCTAGAAAGAGAGTAGAGAAAGTCTTGTGCAGTGGAACCTCCAGCAGTGCCTGATGCTGAACCAGGGGTTTGGGTGGCAGGATCTCTGTCATGTACAGCACTGGATGTCCATAAACAGGCTGGAGAGAGGTGTTTTGGTGAGACCTCAATCCTGTGTGGTGGCCAGTAAAATCTGCCACGGGGTTTCAGCAGGAAGAACCTCAGCTTGCCATTTGAAAGCCAAGGGTGTGGAGGAGGATCCCAAGTTGCCACAGCACCTTTCCATGGTGTAGAATTGGCAAACTCACTTCCTTGCTTAGTGTCTGGACTCTTCAAAGTTTGAAAGAAGCTATCAGAGCCCACCTGTCTGTGTTGCTGGCATTCATTATATTGTAAATTTGTGGTCCTGTGGGGCTCACCCTGTTATTTCTGACCATGCAGGGATGACCATGCTGGAGTTCTGCTAGAAACCCCTGTGCTTCTTTACTGCTAGGACAAAGTTGGTCTTGAAGGCCAGAGTAGGGGAGCAGGATGAAAAGCAGCATGTTTTTGTAGGCTGGCTTCTACTGTGGTGAAAACCAGCCACTTATCCTTTAAGATACTGAGCAGTATCTCAGATACCTACTTAGGTCTGAGCAACTAAGGACCACCTCAGTGGGTGGCAGAGCTTAAAACTCTGTGAGATTTTGCCTGGGGAGACTGAACCAGAGAGAAACAATAATTGCCATGTAGACGTAACTGTTGAAGTCTGTTTAAATGGTGCTAAAGGAAATAAAAAACAGAAAAAGGTTTGTGTGCTAAATACTCACTTTGAGGCTTGAAGCTTGGCAAAGTAACTATCTCCCAAGTCTTTGTTCAAAACCAGAAAGACTTTGAAATTATTATTTTACAGAGACATTATTGCATCAGTGAGAGAACAGACTCTGCCATAAATTTTCCCACTTAATGGAAACAATTTTGGCTAGCTGCCTGGGATTAGCAAAGACTGAGAATTCAGATGATGCTGTGTTACTTACATGGCACATAAGAGAGCTCTAGGTGACATGACTCAAGAGAGATTTGTATCTTAGCTCCTTAGTTAAAAGAGCACAGGTACAATGTTTTGCAGCTGTGATTTGTATCTTCTAAGTCAGGAAGGAGGTTTTAGCCATAGTAACCCTCTAACCACTCCCCTGGAAGAAGCAGTACATCATGGAGGGGTTAGATGGAGAAACGGGGACAGCTTAGCTTGTGGTGAGCACTGTGACGCTGCACCTTTGCCAGCAATGGTTTGCTGTCGTGTTTTGGGCTGTGAGCTATGGCAGATCAGCTGTTATTTCAGGAGCAGCAGAGCTGTCCTGGCAGGCAGGGTGAAAATCTCTGGTGTAAGTGTGGGAGGGAAACCTGGGGAACTACTGCAGAAGTTGCAGGGTAAGGCCTTTGCCTGCATGACTCAGTGCTCGCTAAGAGACACGGGTTCAGCAGCCTGGAGACAAACACATCCCTTTGCTGCTGCAGTGGGAAGCAGCGTGGAGACTCTGTGGGCACAACCCACGTGCCAGCAGGGCTGCTGATCTGGCCTCCAAGTACCCTTAGAAATAAGGATGAAAAAATGCACAGAGACCCATGTTCCCGAGCGCTCCTGGAGGGAAACAAAACATGCCTTTTAGAAAGAAAAGCAGGCAAGAAGATCTGATAGCACAGTCTGCTGAGCCCAGCATTCCTGCTCTTCACAAGGACAATGTTCTATGATGATGCGTCTTGTATAGGAAGATGAGGGGATACACTAGTAGGATGATTATATCTGGTTTGCTGTCACTTAGCATATGAAAAGCTTGCTGAAAATTGAGTAGGTAGTAGGAATGAGTTATGATATTAGAAGAACCTGCTGAGCCACCTTTGTAACAACAGCATTGTTACAAGGGAGAGGCAAAACCCAAGTGCAGTGACCAATCTCCTCTGCAGTAACAAAAGGGTTCAAGGTGGGTGAACAGATATTCCCTGAGCCCCTGGAAAAATCTTTTGTAGATTTGACCTCAGCCAGGGCTTAAGCATCATCACAAACCATATTAAAACATGTTCTCCTGCAGGTCATGTTTAGACCATGTAAACATAATTTTTAAAATATGTCAGTTGGCATGTTTAGTTAAGGCTGGTCAAAAATGTCCATTCTGTCTAAAACAATGAGAGTACACAGATGCATTTTTGAAAACTTACTGAATACAATTAGTCCCTTCTGATAAAAGGTATAATACATATGCAAAATTTTGCCTCTCACAAAGTGCAGGCTAGTAAAAATCATGTTCCCACTGTAGCTGTGGCCTGAAGCTGCACAGAGATTTTTGGTATTTCGATAGAGATAGATGACTTCAGCTGCCTCTTTAACCCTTTCCAGAGCCGGTTTGTTTAGTGCTGGGTGCAGTGAGGTTGCTGATAACCCAGTTTGAGGTGCAGCACGGGCACCTTCCCGAGAGCCAGAGGCGAGCCTAGAAGGTGGCTGGAGCAGGACCCAGGGCAGCAGCGCTGGCTGAGCGCTCGGTCAGCCTCCTCCTGCCGCAGCCTCTTTCACAAACACGCATTTTAATGACGAGCTAAACGAGCTTGCTTGTTTAACCGTGCGATGCTTTTGGCTTCGGCGGTGAATCATCCTCAGCACGCACCCAGGGGTGCTGTCGATGCCTGTGGAGCGTGGGGAGCGCCGGGGATTCGGTGCCCGGGGATGGGATGCTGTGCTGAGGATGCTGTGCCAGGGATGCTGTGCTGACTGCTGTGGCCACAGCTGCTGTGACCCTGGGGACCCGGCATCCTGGAGGTGCTCACAGCTTGTGTGCAACCTGCACATGCAGGTACAACCTACACGGAGCCATTCCACATCACCCGGGTTCCCTCATTTCCCTACTCTTTCCAACCGGACAGGCAGCAGATGGCCGCTGCTTCAGTTTGTCTGATGAGCTTTGTTTTTTGTCCTCCCCCTCTAAGTATAAATATTTTTATGCTTGCTGAAATTAAGTACAGTTAAAAGATGAAGGGAAGAAGCAAAGCTGGTAAGCTGGTTATCTGTTCAGCTCTGAGAAATGCCAAGCTGAGGCAAACAGCACCAGTTTTTATTTTTGCAGGAATCTAGGAGAGTCTTGCACAGGATAACTGGTAACACAGGATGGAGGGTTGCATGCATGCATATGGCTGCAGGGCTGGCTGGCTGTAGAGTTAAAAAAAAAGAAGAAAGAGAAATGATGTCCCATCTGGCTTAAATATTTACATAGTTTTAGTTGAGTAGGAGGAGAATATTTGATTTCAGTTGACCCAAACACAAATGGTGTTTCTTCAATTCTATGGGGCAAGGGGCTCCTTCAACTGAACCCCTTGCCCCTCCCACCTATATTTTCTGCTAAAATCGTTCCTCTTAGTGCTGTTTCAACACAACTCTGTCTTTAATTTTGCTATCAGTTTTGTCTGCCTTTGGACTGACTCTGGTGCCTGTCTAGGCAGAAACCAGAAGTTTTGAAAACCAGATGTTTTCCTCTGTATACATGTCCTGCTTCCACTCCTGCAACACACAACTCCACCCCAATCCCATGTTTTTATTGCTATTAGATTCTTAAGGAAGAGGATGTTAATTGTCTGTAAGGATTATGAGCAAATTGTTTTTGTGCACGGTCATTTTAGATTCTTAGCATTTGTAAACTATATTATTTGAATGTGCAATTAACAGCATAAGTCATTGTAGATGTATATATTGTAGGTTTTTGCCAGCTAAAGCACAAAATCAAATTTCTCCAGAATTTTCCCTGTGACCCCATTGCCTTCATCCTTTCCCCACCTTCCTTTTCCTCCTTGCTCTTAGGAGTGCTGGTGAAGAATCCACCATAAATTCAGCTGTTCTCTCCTTCACTTGTGCTCCTACTTTAAATGGGATGTCTGTTGTGGTCATGGTTAGGGCTTGGAAGCTGCCTGATGGTAGGAACAGGCTACAGCTTTCTGCTCTTCTGTTACCTCAGCATGTGCAGCCCTGGCAGTGTTAAGGTCTGTTCAGGCACGTCCATCCACCAAAGCCTGAGGTTAAACAGATGTGGCTGGCTTCTGGTTTAATCTAAAGGTAAAGAGAAACACAGAGCTATTAGTTGGCTTTTTGATATGTTTTAAAGAAAAATATCCCTGATTTCAAGTTAAACTATAAATGTTTCAGGCCCTGAGTTTTGAATGGTTGATAGAAGTGGGTGCTTTTCTTGGAGAAGCTACAATGGACAGCAAGTCATACACAAGCAACAGGTTTTAGTGTGTTTCCCTTGTTCCCAAGAAAATAGAAATTCTATGTCCCTACTAGAAAGAAGCATGTCTTGGCAACAAAGGATGATTTCTTCAGGATCCTTGAGCTGCTGCAGCCGTGCAGGATGAGGTACAGTGTGGTAGAGCTGGGTGAAGACATTTCCCAGCCCTCCTCTCCTCCTCCCTCTCTCACATCAGGCTTTGCTCTCCCTTGTCTGTGCCAGCCAGCAGCCTGTGCTGGTGCTGTGCAGAATGACCTGCTCAGAGACACCTGAATTAACTCGTGCCCAGCCCCCAGGTCTGTGGGAGGAGCAGGAGGAGGAGAGGACCTGCAAAGCAGAAAGGGAACTGGCCCACCACTGCAGGGCTGTGATGGTTTGCAAAGCCAGCTGCTCTCCCTATGGCCTGTACCCCTTCTCCCCGGCACAGAGGAGAAAGGTACCTGATCTGCCAAGGTCTGGGGAGGCAGCAAGGATCTCTCCTGGCTGTCCTTTTGCTGTTGAAAGCATAGTGTTATGGTGACATTTTCTGAAGAGTCAAAAACAGAATACACAGAAACAGGGGTGAAGGGCTGGAGGCTGGATGATGCTGCCATTCTATACTGGCTGATCTCACCCTGTTAGTCCACTCTTGTCTTTATTTACCTGGAACAAAACTGAGTCCAATAAGGGGCTGAGCATCAAAGAATAAGCAGAAATTCTTGTAGGCAGAACAATGAAGAATCTGGCCAAGAAAGATGAACTAACTGCAGCAAACATGTATTTGGCAGATATATCCTTTCTGTTTACCAGTATTATGCAAACTTTTTTTTAAATTTTAACCAGCTTTTCATCTTGCTCAGTGAATGGTTAGAGGGGGCATAGCTGAGTCTGGAGAGTGCTTGTACGTGATTTGAATATTTGTTATTTGTTCTACCTCTGTTGGTTGCTTGCACTGAGCTGTAATTTTTTTACTACTTTTTTTTTCTCTTCATTTTTTGATACTTGCCTTGGGAATTCCCAAGCCACAAGAAACTTTTACATTAGCTCTCTAAATGCTTTCAATGCAAATTGTTATGCCAATTTTTTAGCATATCTTCATGAATGGATATGTGTTTGCACAAGAACCTCAGTGTTATCCATGTTTGTGAACCTTCTGGAAGATGGAACTAAATTGTTATGAATGTTTGCAATAAGCTTATGAAAAGAAACCTTGAACACTGCAAATTTATATGGGTTTCTGGAATAAATATTCGTAATATGAAGCTGTACTGTTTCATTTAAGATACATGTAGCTGGAAAAGCAACACCTCTAAGTTTTTAAAAATGAGATCTTCATCACCTATCACAGGGAAGGATATATTTTAATGAGCTGAAAAAGGTATATTCTTTAAACTTTCCCTGCAGAGCAAGGGGAACTCTGAGGTGTTGAGCTTCTGGAGAGATGAAGGGTAAATATCAGGGTGAATCCTGCCTGTTTCACATCATTGCTTACCCCAAGGAAGACCTCTCTGTACTGGCAAAGCAGGAGTGGAATTTGCAGCACATGTGATTGTCCCAAAGCAGAGAGCTGGTTGGCAGCAAGGCCTCCCAGCTGGTTTGTTTAGGGATGGAGATGGCCTGGGAGAGCCTTTGGTGGGGCCCTGGGGACTGGTTACTGCCCCACCCTCCTGAATGGAGACAGTTCACCTGGGAAAGCTCCATCCTTATCGGGCATTTGCTGAAATGGGAGCACTCCAAGTTCCTACATGCAGCCCTATTTGTTCATAAAGCCCTCCTGTAGAGATGTCTATTGCAGCAGCTCTTTTGTCTCCATCAAGATAGGAAAATTCCATGTAATTAGTGAAGGCTGTTTACAGATTACCTATGGTTGTCCCTTAAAATTTGTCTCATCACATATGTGACACACTATGCTTGAATTGTTTGTTTTGACTAGCCCTCATTTACCTGAAAAAAAAATAGTTTTTATAATTTGGATCTTGCTTCTGTTTTTTGTTTTCTTTTTAACTTCATGCCTTGGTATTTTAGAAATTCTTGAGTAGTCTTTGAAGGTAATTTCATGTTGAGGCAAGTGTAATCCCTTTTTGCGAGAGGGGAGACAGCTTTGACTGTTTTTTGAATTTTTTTTCAGAGGCATGGGGTTTTCAGAAAGTTTATGCATATCTATCAGTCAGTTGCTTTTCAGCTTTTCCTTTGTGCCTTGCTGTTCAAGTCTCAGCAGAAAGGATGTAGTGTTGTCTGCCATGTCTGTGGTTTTGCCCTGTGTTTGTAGAGAGTGTATGTATTTACTATTTTGGTGAAATATATGCCTGTCCATTATTATGTTATACAAATGGGCTTTATCTGTTCAGCCCGTGTTGCTTGATTCCAAATGCAGGATTTGTCCTGAGGAAATAATTTAATTCTGGCAGTACCTCCTGGTTTTCGTTCTGACAGGCCTTATCAGATAGCAAAGACTTTGAAATTTGCATGTCTCTTCCTTTTTGTCTGTTACTTCTGCTAACACAGGTAGAAGTAACATTGAGCTGATGTGTGACCTGGTATGTTGGCAACTCTTGCAATACGCTCTAGAAATTTTGGGGGTGCTATCAATAAGTCTTGCAACATATTCTCTTGTGGTTTATGGCCATTTTTTACTGAAATGCTTTTACTTTATCTGCTCAAGGCAGATGAACAGGATGTGCCATTAGGTTAATTGAAGCAGGAATATAGGAATACATGCTGTGGTTGTGAGGAAAGCTCCTTGATGATGCTTTTGGTCTTTCCAGAGCAAGTTCAGGATACACATGCACAGCCCCTCACACATGGTCCAGCTCCATGCAAGCAGGAAACAAACCAGCATTTCACAGCATGACTTCACACATAAAGCTGTCAGGTTACCCAAGGCAGAGTAGACACATCCTGTATTACTACAAAAGGACCTATTTAAAATTTGTCTGCTGTGGGTTATATCTTTTGCACTCTGCCATCTTTGGTACTCCCATATGTGTTGTTAGGTAAGAGACTGCACTATGAGACTTATCAAAGCAGAAGTTTTGAATTTGACATTAGTATTTCTCAGTCACAGCACTGAAGTGATTTCTCTAACAGACCACTCTGAAGTGTGCAAACGTAGGTACTTTGGTGTTTGGAGAATTGCTAGGGTAGCTTGGTCCACTGCATGTAGGGCAATGTCCAGAAACAGAGAACATTGCTTTCAGGAAAAGGTTGTGATTATAGGCAGTTCTTGCACAGGAAGTAATAAATGCTGGAGGCCCTGGCCCATCTCTTCATGCTGAAGTGTCAGACTTGGTGTCAGAAATAAGTGGACTACATGAAATCAGAAGCTTAGGGATCTTTATAATACCCACAAACACAAACCCAAATGCCAACAATCCAAGCCAAGAAGGCTGTGATGTTCCTCTAAGTACACTGGAAAAAGGAAGAACCATTGTTGCACAATACCTGTTATAGATTCCAGAAAGACCAGGGAGTGGAAGCTTGAAGGAGCCCTTGTAAAACTCCAGGTGCACTCCAGAAACATCTTCAGAGTAAGGAAATTCAGAAAGTGTCACATGCTGAAGGCTTTCATCAGCCATTGCTGGGAAGTGCTTCATTAATATAATTGGTGCAAACCAGATGATCTGCGTGAACATCAAATCTCAAAAGTCAAACAGTTATGAGGACAGAAATGAGGTAATTGTGAACAGGACTGTGCAGAAAGCTATGAATAAACCTGACAAACATGACAGTGAGGTAGCTCACATCAAACACAGTGTAAACAGAGAGAGAAAAAGAATAAATATAAGCTAAGTTTTTTGCAGGAACTAACACATAGAAGAAAGCTGGAAAAGATAAACAAATGAAAAGGAAGTTCTGAGGAGAAGAAATTCTGCTGCAGTGAAAAAGGCTCCAAGTACAGTGCCACCTGCATGGTTTGTAGCAGATGCTATCACTAGTGAAAAGTTTTGTAAGCATGTATAGACACAAAAAAAGTCTGTACAAGGTAGTGCTCCAGCTCTACAATAACAGTGTGGAATGGCTGTAAACCTGAATGTAAGAGCAGCACAGGGCAGCTGCATGCAGACAGGAAACTGTTGTGTGCTGGGACATTATCAGTAAAATCATTGAACTGTCAAAGGGAAGAATGTGAAAATATAAGCAAGCACTGCAAATATTAGTCAGCAGTTGCCAATGAAAAACTCTGGGCAGACACCAAGGGGATGTGCAGATAGTACTGGTGGTACTACTAATCTACATCCATAATAAATTCATAACACTAGTGACATGCAGTGTGGGACAGACAATTCATATAATAGAGACACAAAGATCTCTAAGAATCTAGTCTGAGCAGACATATATCCCTATAGAAAAACTTCAGAAAGATTATCAAAATGTTTTTGAAAGTCTGAGTTTTCTTCCAGGCACTCTGCATCTGGAAAAAGATTAAAGAATTAAGCAACTATAACGCTTGCCCCACAGAGTAATTGCTGTATGAGAAGGAAAAACTGTGAGATATAGAGAAATTGTGGGGAGGAGGGAAGGTAACATTTCCAGTTGTAAAGTCTGCACAGGCAATCAACATATGATCATCATGGGAAGACAGCTGAGTTGCAATTTTGAGAAGCTGAGCACTTTGGAGCTCACTAGAGATTGTGTGTGACTGGGAACCAATGGCAGAAATGAAAAGCAGCCATCTGTGACACTGAGTGTTGAGGGGGCTGGCAAGTGGGTGCTGAAAACACTGACCTGACCACATTTTGGGCACTGACAAGTAAATGGAGGTGATTGAGGATGGCATTTCAGAGCAAAGGTAAAATGAAGGTTATGAGGACTGCCAATAATGTATTTTAGCATACCAGATCTGTTACCAATGATACTTGTGTAGAATGATACAGGAACTGGTTCTTGAGGAGTGTCACATCAAAACCTCAAGCTCATGTTGGAAACTCCATGTCAGAATGGAAGTAAGACAAAACCATGGCTGTCTGCAGTAATCTGTTTAGGATACAATTACCCACAGACAGTGGCATGACCATCACTTATATAAATGTGCTGGTGACCCTGCTATTTCCTCTGGAAATTATACTAAACATGGTGCCAGTGAGATTCTTCTTGAGATGTTCTTTAAAAAAATTAGTTAGTTGCTCTTGTCCCACTATTCTGATTACCAGAGCTAAGAATCAAGCATGTTAAAAAGGAGTTTTGGTAGTAAATTGGGAGGGCATTTTGGGTACAGGAATGTTGAACCACTTGCATCCTGTGGTTTTTAAACCTTCACGTGTTTCTGTTTTGACAGCTGTCTGTGCCCTTCATAATGCTACATTCATCGATAGGAAGGCAGTCTGTTGTAATATAAACATAATGATGACAGGAAATGTAAGTACATGAGGAAACTTTGACATTAGACCCTGTGAGTTTTAATGCTGGAAAAGTCTCTGAACTGGTCAACTCTGTGCTTTCTATAAAGTGCCTTAGAAAAAGTCTTCATTGGGAAGTGCCTGTCTCCTGCCTTAGCCTGGCACTGGTGCTGTGGATGGGAACATGCTTGAGAAGCAGCCCCGTGTGCCCATCTCCTGCCTCCTTTGCAGAGGTCAGTGTGGTCTGGCAGCTGCCACTGTCAGAGCTGCTCCAAGAGCTGCAGGCTCCTACCCTGCTGAGTCCAGCTGCACATCTGCTCATCTGCCCAGCTCCAGTAAGAGTGAAGCCATTTGAGCAAAAAATGACCATCAGCCACAAGAAAACAGGTCACTAAAGCTCCCACAAGTCTTTTGGGAAGAACAGTGTCCCAAACAAAATGTGGAGTACTATAAAAGAGCCTGATGAGTATATGAGTAACAACCTGGTGTAAAAAGAGCTTGTAGCAAGAAATTGTGCAACTGAGATTGTGAGATCTCTGGCCTGATAGAGTGTAAGCCAAGCCAGATATGGGCCAGTGTGTGGGCAGTGACTGGGAAGAATCATGGAACAAGCCACTCAGTGCAGACAGGCGTGTGAGAAGGGGATGGATGAAGGGGAGGAGTTGAGCATGTCTCCCAAAGTTATCACAATGAACAAAAAGTCCAAGATAATATCATCTGAAAGCAGCTGGATCAGTCTGTTGAGAGCAGAAAATATCTAAGAAAGATACAGTGAAGCAATGTATTAAAATGCTGGCGATGTCATATTCTTGTCATAATAACCACAGTTAGCCAATACCTGATGAGCAGTTGTAAAGCATGATGCAATGAAGCCAAGGGAAAAAAGATAAGGAAGTACACAGAGTTTCTGAAAGGCCTTGGAGACCTTTTCACCTGAAGCCATGTGAATTGCTTCATTGTTGTAAATTACTGTTTGGATTTTGAGAAATCCATTGAATTGTTCGATGTTGTTATTGTGTCTGTAGTGGATCATAAAATCATAGAATGGCTTGAGTTGAAAGAGACCTTAAAGATCATGTCATTTCACACACACTCCCACACAGTCACACCCCTTTCCTGCCATGGGTAGGGACACTTTTCACTAGACCAGGTTTCTCAGGGCTCCATCCAACCTGGCCTTGAACATCTCCAGGGATGAGGCATCTGCAGCTTCTCTGGGCAACTTGTGCCAGTGGCTCACCACACTCACAGCAGAGAATTTTTTCATAATATCTAATCTAAACCTACTCTCTTTCAGCTTGTGTTCACTCCTCCTTGTCCTGTCAATACATGCTCTTGTAAAACGTTCCTCTCTGTTTTTCTTGTAGGCTCCCTTTGGGTACTGGAAGGCTACAATTAGGTCCACACCAATTAGGTCACCCTATCTCTTTTCCAGGCTAAACAAACTCAATTCACTCAGCTTTACCTTGTTGATCAATGATGCTTTCAGGTAATGGGATGTTCCAGACTTTGATTTTCCATTGGTGGACTCCACTGTGCTGGTGTTGAGTTTCAGCAATTTGCTTGGCAAAGAAAAGTTGGTCATAGCACGTTATTGTCATTCTATAACCATTCAAGTGGTGGGACTAAACCTGTATTTCTAGGCTGCTAAGGTTCTCCCAGACAAAACTGCAGCAAGGGAAGAAAATAGATGGAAGGCTTTTCTTGCCCAAAGAAAGCATTTTGAGAAAATAGAAGAGGATCCTGCTGCAAAAATAGATGTCAAGCTGTGCTTGGACTTTGGTGCTTGTGTCTGAGAAATAATTGTGTCTTAGTGCTACGTAGAGTCCATTTAGACAAACATTACTAGGTTGTGTATGGGTGTTTCCCTGTGAAAATAATTATTTGTTTAGCCTTTGACTCCTGAAAGATTAGCTTTTAAGGACCAATCAAGTTTTTCATGCCTCAAGATGCAGCATGTACTGGTTTGCAGAGGGTGAACTGTAGGGAGAAACTGCAGTTTTGCTAATTTTGCCTACAAAACAAGTGATAAAAGAAACTTGACAAACATGATGTGGATACACTGCTGAAAGAGGAACAGGCCTCTCAGAACAGAATTCCAAGAGTTCTGGGCCTCACAGAGATATGCATTTAGTGGGCAATCAAACATCATGGAAGTTTTTTCCTCCATGGTTTAAACTGGAATATCTAGTATTTCTGTTTATGCATGTTAGTAGCCCTTCTGAGTTCAGACAGCCCACAAATTCAGCTATTCCTATGAACAAATCCTCTGGGTTGAGATTTCATTTTGTACTGCTTTGCTCCCTTAGGTAAGGGGAGTTTTTATCCACTTACTTACTAAAGAGCACATACTACTCAGGTAATGGCCAGTCCTTGCCAGTGTCTTTCCAGGCTGAAATAGGCAGCCCATGAGGTTGAGTTGGTCCCTGATTTGTCCCTTCACTTTTCTTATGAAACTGTTTTGGCCTTTTCTTTCCTGTTCTGGTTTTTTTTTTTTTTTTTTTTTTTTTAACCTTCTTTAATCTTTTTCCCTTTTTTTGCTTCCCTGACACTTCCCTCTAAAAACTTAACAGCAACATGATGGTGATGGTTTGCTTCCCCCATAAGGGTTTGAGCAGATTAATTAGTTAATATATCTTTAATTTTTTTAAGTTTGAAGATGAAAAGTATGCTTTAGGTTTAGTCTAGGATCAAACACAATTATTAATGAGAATATTGTTCTGGAAGTTCAGCATAGTATGCAATATTTAAAAAGTGCATTTATAGTGGTGCAGTTAATATTCATGGGGTATTTTTCAGCTCATAGATATGCAATGAATGCAAAGATGGGAAAGAGAATAAGGGATTATTGTAGAACACAGCAGAATGCATGTTATGAACTCATTTAACAAGTAATTTTGCCACTATAAAACCATCTTCAGACAGCTGCAAGGATTTTCATGTACTGGAGCTGGAAGAGGAGAAAAGGAACAGATCTTGGTAGGTTTGCTGCTATAATAATAATAATACTCCGTTTTCCCTTCCAGGCAAAGCCACAGGGCTAGACCTTGCTTGTTGTGATGTTTAGTCACCTTTGCACTTTATCTTACCTGCAAATCTCAGGCTGAGAATCAAATTGCAGCCCTCCTCAGCAGGTTAAGTCACTGTGATCCACCTTCTATTGTTAAAGAGTCATTGCTAAACCAAATGCAGGAGGAAAATTACCTGTCCTGGGGTGAAAAGCAGAAAAGCAATGCTGTCCTTTAGTCTTGGGGAACCTGAAGGTGATGAAGCAGGAGAACTCTGATTTTATTTTAAATTTGTTTTTAGCTTTGAGAACTAAACCTGGGGTGTTTTGTTGATTTTTTAGTTTTTCTTTTTTAATTGCCCCCTGCTTTCACAGCAATATTTCTTTGTGTGTCTGATGTACAGGCTGAAACCATGACTTCTGTGCTTTCCTTTGAGTTAATGTTTAATTCCTTCTTAAACATTAACTGTGGCTAGAGTTGCTTTTGTAAAGGAGGACTGCTGTGCTAATAACACTAATAATAATTTCCTTTGAAAAGCATGGGAACAATATGGAGCACTGTACATGTCTGAAAAGTAAACTGTCTCTTGGTGGCACCCATTGCTGTTTCACAACACAAATGTTTTTTTTTGCTGTTTCCTCTGATGTTTACAAACTGTTTCTGCCCAGACTGCAATCCATGAATGTGCTGTGGTCTTGTGTCATTGCAACCTTGGTCGTGAAGCAAAGCTGTGGAGATCAATGTCTTCTTACTCTCACCAGTTCATGTGGTATTAAGTGAAAGTCAAACATCAATATGTATATGTAGCTATAACTACCAGATGAATGGCATTTGGCACAAACATTCTCAACCACAGACATCAGGAAGAGAATTTTTTTTAAGTTATCAGACACCAAAGGCTGCATGGTGCCATTCATATTAGCTGTTTCTGCAGAGGTGTCTGTATTGTCATGGTACCCTTGAGGTGGGAGCCTGAGTCATCTCACAAAACCTCCTCAATGTGCATTCAGGGCCTGGGGCTGTGGGCAAAAAGGGCTAGAAGGACAGAAAAGCTGTTCTCAGATGCTCAGACAAGGCACACCTTTGCAGATGGGAACAGGGAAGGTATTTTATGCTGGAAGCGTCTGCCACGTGAAAGTCAGGAAGTGAAGAGGGAGATTGGCAATTTTAATGATATTTTTTGGGCTTCAG